>NW_025387198.1:0-6959 GCF_016433145.1 Gracilinanus agilis
TATATATATATATATATATATATATATATATCTTGATTATCAATTCCTCAGTGCCCTAATCTTGCCTTTCCTCCCCCAGTAGAAGCATGTATGAAGCTACTTTAGTCAAGTGCCTATTCCCATCTTCATTTTCCTCAGCAGGAAGGCAAAATGATACATTGTAAAGAGTACTTAATCTGGAGTCCAAGGACCTAGGTTCAAATCCTGTCTTTGACATTTATGACTGTAAGGAATAAAAAGGGGTTTTGATTGGGTGAATATTAAAAGGTTTGGTCACCAGGGAATTGAATAATTATCAATCCCCAATTTAAGAATAACCTCAAGTCAAAATGATTTTATTGAAGTTTATTTACAAATGAAAAGAGAGAGAGAAAGTAAGAAAATTAAAGAGAGGATAAGATAGGATAAGTAACCTAACACACTAGATAATTTGCTCTAATCCCCTTGTTTAACCCAGGAAGATCTAATTAACCCTCATCTAAGGGAGATTTGTCCTTGAGCCCAAGCCTGGAAAGTCTTGGAACAGTCTCACCAAGTTCTTAGGGTCCCAGCTCTAGAGCTCCTCCAAGTCCCGGTCACTAACCAGAAGAACCCAGCTGAACTGGTCTCTTTTAAAGGGGCTTCTTATGCATCACTTCCTGTGCCTTATGCTTAGTTTACATGTCCAATCACAACAGATGCTTTTCTTAGGACTGCCCAGGAGGCAGTCAGTACATTTTGATTTGTTACTCACTCTAGCACACGTGGGTTACAGACCTCCCAATTTGTGAGTTAAGTGGAGATGTTTTCACCTTTGGTGATTAAATTTGAGAATTGGCAAGGTAGATTTAATCTCATCATCACATGACCTGTGTGATTTTGGACAGGATTTGGACCCAGGTCTTCTGATTTTCAACCTGGAGAGGTTTCTATGGTACCAGGCTGCCTCCTGAGAACTTTTCTTCCAGGATGTCAGGGTTGTACATTATTTACCCGTGGCCCCATTAGTCAGTTATTGATGTGTTTTTAGATGATTTTATGTAACAGGGAACTGAGAGGGCCCCAAGCTGTCTTCCTCAAATTTTCTCCTTCATCCACTGCTCCACTTCTACAACTGCCTCTTGGCATGATCACAATAGAAAAAGCTGGTTATTTATGTAGGCTACATGTAAACTTTCTTATTGAGAGCCCACCTGTGATTCCAAATATCTCCTAAGAGATTCCACTACATCTTTCTCACAGGCATAATTTATAAGTCTATTCAATATTCTTCATTGCATCTCAGAAAATTAACAAGAATCTTACGACTAAAGAAAATAACAACCTGCTACTTTAACTTAAAACAAAAAACCTTTCTCCAACAGATCCACAACTTCACCAATGGATGCTTCCAGGAATTATTGATCAGATATTCTCTTCCATAAAGCAAATGCCTGCCCATTGTTCATGACTTGTGTTAATTATTCTCATAATATTTGCCTCAGTGGGCAGTCCAATGTTCAAGAAGTCTTCTTCACTTTCCTTCCATGTCATTGGCATATGAATATTGCATAAGCGCGGTCATGGTTTTCTCTTTTTCTCATCAAAAATATTTCTTTGATGATATCTGTAATTTTGCTTCTTTTGCATAATTTTTCATTTGTAATGTATGAAAGCTTGTTTATTCCCACACAGTGAGTCTTTTCATGGTAGGATCTTCCAGATATTACTATTAGCAGAAGACATTTTCATATTTGGGTCAAGCCCAAGGCTCCTAAATAATAGCCATGACAATGGACACAAGGAAAAAAAAGTGGATGGACAATGCCTATTGTTCAGACAACCATATGCAAGTGAATGGATAACCTTTAAACTTCTACTTGTGTGTGTGTGTGTGTTTGTGCAAGGAAGACATTACAAATAGATAGTAATTAAGATACATTTTTACCCAGGAGAAACATAATGTCCTGGATTGCCTTTGGGAAATTGCAGAATTTCTTTGATGACCCCATATATTCTCTAAAAAAAAGAGACCCATCTTTACAATACCAATATTTACTATATATGACTACATGTCCTGGAATACTATGGCCTGCAAAAAAAATGGAAGTTAGTGCTTCCCAGAAGGCATTGGAGAATAACTTTTCATTAACAGTAGTAGCAGAATTTTTTTAAATGAAGGAAAACAAATTCCTCTATTAAAAAGTGTGAATTGTTCCTCAGAAGACTTCACATCCTTGTAGATTTAGCTTTTGTGGAGACTAGGCACTTCAACTAAGTGCTCTTTTCCTGAAGAAATATTTATTTTGTACTGTTGATTTTTTTCCCCTTCCTACATCTGGAATTATCGGGGGAATACAGTAAGGACCTAAAAATAAGAAGGCAGGTGTTCAGGAGACCATGACAAATTTAAATTGCTTGATTACCTCTCTGTGGTGGATGATTTGTTTTATTGTCTGAAATAACACAATTATGTGGCATTCCACTTCCATCCAGAGTTACCTCAAAGAGAAGAGAAAAGAATAAATTAAGCTCTTTTCAAGGACATTCTAGATAATAATTACATGAGAGAGAGAATGGGATTTGGAAGTTGGCAGGCCAGGAGAAATCTGCCAAAGAACCTGATAAAACGTCTATCTTCCATTTGGGGATATCTGACTCAGCAAGTGTTATTCACTATTTGGATACTCCAGAAGTGTTTAGGAACATATTTGGAAGTAACAGCATGCTTTCCCCAGGAATGGCAGTAGTGATAGCTGATATCTACATAGTACTTTACCGTTTGCACAAAAGTTTACATTCCTTATTCTGTTCATCCTCTCATCCTCCCTGAGAAGTACACTTTTATTTATCTCTGTGTTAGAAATGAGGAAAAAGGAACTTTGGGAAATTAAAATAACTTATCCAAAGTTTAAAAGTTCCAATTGCTGCTCAAGGTCCAACATTTTCACCATTGTGCTAAAACTCATTTTCTAGTGGTTCTGGGAAATGAGCTGAAGTACCTTCTGTATTTTTCACCAGTATGGAAAACTTCCACCAAGAAATTAGAAATCTCTGACTTAATAGATAAGTCCCTAGGGAGTTCTTTAAGGTACAAAGAGATGAAGAGACTTCCATTTCAAGCTAATGCCATAAGTACTTATTAAGTGCATACTAAATGTAAGGTATTGTCAGGGGTAAAAACAAAAGACAAAAGATCAAACAGAGGGGAAAAAACATTTTCTATCCTTGGGGAGCTTATATTCTATTGGATTTTTTCCCAAGTTCACACAGATAGAGAGAAAACAAGGTACAGGAGTAGTTAGAACATTGGCTTCCAAATCAGGAAGTCTGAAATTCAAGATCTGCCTTTGAATTTGTGATTATTCGAACCTGGGCAATGTACCTGGTGTCTTGGTGCCCCAAGCAAATCCCTAAGTCTCATGCAAATGGAAGAAAAGACACCAAACTGTGTTGGAAGAAGAAATTTCTTAAGAGGAGCTCCATAGACCAATGAATCACAGGTCCAGTTTCTTCCCTTTTTAGGAGCCACGTATTGACTCAGTTTCAAAAGTGGAACCTGGATTCAGCTAATACTACCACCAATCAACCACAGAGTATTTATTCTTTGTGACACACTATGATAGACCCTAGAGACACAAAGATATAAGTGAAATTTTCATAGAGTTCTAGGATTATAGAGGAGAGACAATACAGACATTTGCAAGTGTAGTGGAGGGAAGGAATGTGAGGCTGTATGGATCTAGAGATCTCTAGAAAATCCTAAGTATTCTGAGGACAAATATGATATAAACTGAGGGGTCTTGTACTTTGAGATAACAAAGCAATCCTCTTATTGGCCACTGAGCAGGAAGAGCCAATGACTCAGGGGAGCTTTAAAAAGAGTGTCCCTCTCCCACTGACCATCTGCTATTTTCCTCTTCCCATAAGTATAATAGAACTATTTGAGCCTTAACCAGAAGGGGGTGGGGGGGGCGATCAGTACCCAGCTTATCATCATAGTGAAATGAGGAGAAATAAAAGAATTTACCATATTACAGTGAAGGCTCATGTGAATTTAGATCATGTAAATTTGTAATGGACCCACTCAGGATAATAGCTTTATTTCCTACAACAGCATATAAGTAGGACCAGAAGAGGTGGATGGTGGGGGAAATCCACAAAGCCCAGCAAACCTTATTGCCTCACATGAGTGGATTTAGATCCAGAAGATGCCTCTGAAATTATGCTGTCCAATCTCTTTGTTTTTCAGTTGTGGAAACCAAGCAACTTTCTCATGGTCATAAAGGCTGTTAAACAGAGATACACTTTTGACCCAGAGCTCCTCATCCTATCTTTGGTCTCCACCTTTGAAGATTACAAGTACAGTAAATCATTCTTCCTTCTGGTACTTCTTTGTTTGTAATAAAAGTTTGCCCTGGGGCATGTACCATATAAAATTTGTGAGTGAAGTCTTATCTACTAACCTTTAAGTTCCAGGCTTCTACCTAATTCTAATTCATTAGACTGTTAATTCAGGGGAAAATATCTGGTTTAGTTGAATGTGCTCTGGTCTATGAGGAAGGAGAATAGGGGTCCATTCCAAGTCCCATCACTACCAAACTGGGCAAGATTATAACTTTATCTCTTCAGTCATATAACCTGAAGTCTGGACTAGCTGTTCTTCCAGTGGCTTCCAGCTCTGATATGTTATGATTTTATGAATTAATTATCTGATAAGGAAAATTCTTTTTGTTAAATATTAAGAGATACTAAAAATATTTATTGTAAACTAAATTGAACAATTCATTTAATTGGATTTGATTTATAATTATTTACCTATAAATAAAATATTCTAATAACTTTTTTAGTCACTCTAAATCAGAAGTGTAAAACATGTGCTCTACCACACATCTGAATGTGTCCTGAACTAGATAAAATGTAATGGGGAAATAACACAATAAAAATACAATAAAATATAGATATTTGGTTTTCTAATTCAATAAGTAGTCTAGAGGAATTGTTATATATGGATTAGTGGACCCCATTTCTATTTAAGTTTGCCATCACTGCACTAAATCTAAAATATGATTCTTTGTCCATTTATTCTCATTTATTTTGTGGGATAAAAAAACAAAAAATAGTTATTAAATCATTACTATGTTCCAGTCACTGTGCTAAATTTTAGTTTAAAGATACAAATACATTAAAAAGAAAGACAGGGTTCCGGGTTAAGATTGCGGCAGAGTAAGAAGTAGCTCTTAACCTCTCCTGACCGAAACACACAAAACTCCTCAAGGGGACATAAAAACTAGTCCAGACGAACGGAGGAACCCCCACAACAGGGCACAGCGTGGAAGGTACATGGAATCCAGGCATTTCCATGCTATAAAAGGGTGAAACAGCCCTCACGAAATCGCAGGCTGAGTAACCACCCCACCCCCACCCCCTCCACATACAACACCTGTAGCTCCGAAGCCAGCTAAAAAGAAATAGAGCAAGTTTGGGGCACCCATCGAGTCATTGGCAGCTCCGGGGCCTGTCCCTGAGAGCAGCAAGACTTAGGACCCCATTAAGCCAAAGAACGCAGGCGAAATCTGAGCGCGGGAGCAGGACGCAGGGCGCACAATGCAGGCTGAGCAGAACACAGGCACTGCGGAGGCGTGGGGGGAGGCAGACACAGCCAGGAACTAAAACCTAAGTGGGGAACCAGTGTGGACGGGTATACGACTGTGGAAGCAGCACCCTGAGACTTGTAAAGGAACCTCCTGCAGAGGATCAAGCAAGGGGGTCTACCAGGGGGCTTGACCTTGGAAAAAACCAGAACTCAGACCTCAGGAGCCAATAGATCACGGACAGACACTGAGCACGAGGATAAATCTGAGAAGCTGCTGGGCTAACGATGGCTACTCAGTCTCAGGAAGTTCAGAAGAGAAAGATTTACAACAAGAAAAAGAAGTCTTTAACACGCGACAGCTTTTACACAGAGAAAATCCAGACAACCGAGCAAACAGAGGAGGAGAACAAACAAGCATCCGGACCTTCCTCAAATAAGGAATACTCCTCACAAGCTATGGAAGAGTTCAAAACTGAGATTTTGAGGAAAATGGAAGAGATCTGGCAAGAAAATAACTGTTTAAAAGGTAGAATCATGCAATTGGAAAGTGAGGCTCAGAAACCAAATGAACTGATAAGCAAATTGAACTCCAGAAATGACCAGATTGAAAAGGAATACCAGAAGATTATGGCCGAAAACCAGAAGATTATGGCCGAAAACCAGAAGATTATGGCCGAAAACCGAAAGATTATAGCCAAAAATCAATCCCTAAAGGCTAGAATTGAGCAAGTAGAAACTAATGATCTCTCAAGACAACAAAAACAAATAAAACAAAGCCAAAAGACTGAAAAAATAGAAGGAAACATAAAATATCTCAATGAGAGAGTGACAGACCAAGAAAACCGGTCTAGAAGAGACAATTTGAGAATAATCGGTCTTCCAGAAAAAAACAGAAATTAATAGAAACCTGGACTCCATACTAACAGAAATAATTCAGCAAAATTGCCCTGAAGTCCTACAAGAGGGCAAAATAGACATTGAAAGGATCCATAGAACACCCACTACATTCGATCAAGAAAGGAAAACACCAAGAAATATCATTGCAAAATTCAAGAGTTTCCAAGCAAAAGAAAAAATCTTACAAGAAGCCAGAAAGAGACAATTCAAATATCAAGGAGCACCAATCAGGATCACCCAGGATCTGGCAGCCTCAACGCTAAAAGACCGCAAGGCGTGGAATACAATATTCAGAAAGGCAAGAGAGCTGGGCCTGCAACCACGGATCAACTACCCATCAAAACTGACTATATATTTCCAGGGGAAAGTATGGGCATTCAACAAAATTGAAGAATTCCAGGTATTTGCACAGAAAAGACCAGGGCTAAATGGAAAGTTTGATATCCAACCACAAAAATCGAGAGAAACCTGAAAAGGTAAATAAGATACAGAGGGGAAAGAAAGAAAA
>NW_025387199.1:0-3630 GCF_016433145.1 Gracilinanus agilis
TCCTTTCTTTTCCTTTCCTTTCCTTTCCTTTCCTTTCCTTTCCTTTCATTTCCTTTCCTTTCCTTTCCTTTCCTTTCCTTTCCTTTCCTTTCCTTTCCTTTCCTTTCCTTTCCTTTCCTTTCCTTTCCTTTCTTCTCTTCTCTTTTCTTTTCTTTTTCCTTCTTTTCTTTCCCTTACCTTCTGTCTTAGAATCAATACTACATATTGGTTCCAAGGCAGAAGAGGAGTAAGGGGCTAGACAATCAAGATTAAATGACTTGCCCAGGGTCACACAGCTAAGAAGTGTCTGAGGCTACATTTGAACTCAGGACCTCCTGACTCTAAGTCTGGCTCTCCATCCACTGAGCCACCCAGCTGCCCCCTAGAAGTGCTTTCCAAGCACAATGAAAATCTGAATCAAGACATAGCCAAGGGCCTCTACTAGCCAATGCCTTATGAACACATTTTCGTATTATGCGTGCTTGAAGATACCAAGGCTGAATTTCTTTAAAATTATTTCCAATCGCCCTACTGCAAACATGAGTAACACGGAAATGGGTTTTGAACAATGATATATGTAAAACCCAGTGGAACTGCTTGTCGACATCGGGAAGGGGGAGGAGAGAATGATGGGGGAAGATCATGAATCACGCAACCATGGGAAAATATTCTAAATAAAAATAAAAAATAAAATAAAAGAATTTCCAAATCTAGACTTTCGGTGGCTTCTCCAAAATGCCTGAAATGAGTGAGTTTTTGACACTAGACGGAATAGAAACAAAAAGAGGAGAAAGAGTGGAAGGGAACAACGGGACGAGAAAGACATGAGTGTGGTCAAAGGACAAAAGAGAAAAGCCTAGTGGGTGGTTCGAGTTCCTTGGGCCTGCTGGCCTTTCCACATAGTTTTCTTTGGGAAAAGATGGGAATACACTTGGCAGAGGCCATCCTGCCAGCTAACAATGGCTAAGGAGCAGAGTCAGGCGATAGCAAGACCTCTTCCTGGTGACAGTTAGGTGGGATTACTCGGAGGAGTTATTAATAGACTATTGGAGTGCTTTACTATCTCTTCTGGAGGCCTGTGGCAGCTGCTTTCCCCCCACCCCCATTAAAGGCTTAAAAGCACTATGAACCAAGATCAATAAACCCATGTAGAACCAGAGCAGTTAAGGGTACTTGGCCATTTTATTTCTCCAACAAACCCTCAGCCTACTGCTTGACAGGCTGCAATGTAAGGAAAAGGATTTGTCCAGTCCTAACCTGTGGTCTCCCCAGATCCGCCGGCAAGACCTCACAAGGCAATTTTCCTTCCTTTTCATTGCAGAGTGCATTGGGTTCACCTTGGGGTGGACTAGGGGGACTCGTGGGGGAGGCTAATAGGGCCCTTGGCAATGGCAGCAGGTATTTGGACTTCCTCCCCGTGCGTTCACCTGCTGTTGCTGAATTGTCTTCACCCTTGGCTCCTGCACGGATGGGGGGGCCAGAGCTGTCTAGTGCCAGCTGTAGGTAAACCGCTAGAAGGTGAAATGTGTCTGCTGAACCAGCCACTCTGGGAGAGCATTTGTTAAAAAAAAAAAATCCAGTGTTTCTTGGAATAAAGGATCAGTAAGTCTGGATATGGGATTTGCAGACCCAGACGTTCCTCTCCTTCCTTAGAACTGTGGTTTGTGCCTGCATCTGTTTTGTGCCCTGAGCCATAAAGCCTAGCTCAGTCCTTTTTTTACAGTAGGCATTTAATAAATGCTTTAGGGGGCTGAATTTAATTTCTCTAAGACACCCAAACCAAACCACCTGGAAGTATTACTACGACGAGAGCAATCCAGCATTTTAACTTCACGAGAGAATTGGGAAGGAAAAGGAATTTGGAAAAAATCACTTGGAATCTATTCCCTAGCAACCAAACGAATGCCTCTGAATTAATTAAGAATTCTTCTATATCCAAGATCCAGACTTATCACAAAGGTGAATCAATAAAAATTCAAGAATTTGAATGAATACAAACAACTCGGATTTGAAATGCTGGACAATTTTATTAAATTAAATTATTTTTAATTAATTAAAAATAAGAATTAAAAATAGGGGAAATTAAGTAGCTCAGTGGATTGAGAGCCAGGCCTAACGATGAAAGGTTCTGGCTTCAAATCTGGCCTGAGACATTTCCTAGCTGTGTGACCTTGGGTGAGTCACTTAACCCCATTGCCTACCTTTCTTCTGCCTTGGAACCAATATCAGTATGGATCCTAAGAGGGAAGGTAAGGGTTTTTTATTGTATTTTTTAAAAATAGAGATTAATTGGATTAAAAAATTTGGCTATGAAGTTATATGAAATAGATTATGTGGAGGTCATTGTTAGGCTTGTACATATATCAGCAATGATGTCTCCAGTGCGAGAAAGGATGACCATGGCCTCCATTACTTTGAGTAGGGCCTGTGGGGTTAGTTTGTGGAAGTAAATGTGTAAATGCATCAGATGTGAAGGCAGAGATGGCTGCATCGTGATGTGCACCTTTTGGGGGAAGCACCCACATTGATGAGGTCACACCTAGTAAAGGACTGAAAAATTAAGTGGTGCAGGGAAAGATGGTTGCATGACTAATTGCAGCACCTGGGAGTACTATGCCAGGACTGGAAGAGACCCTTTGAAGCACAGCCAAAAAGGCATCAAGGTAGCACAGTGGATAGGGCCCTGGGTTCAAATGTGACTTTAGACACTTCCTGGGTGACCCTGGGCAAGTCACAGAACCCCCTTACTGCTCTTCTGCCTTGGAAGGGACACTTAACATTGAATCTAAACCGGAGGGTAAGGGTAAAAAAGGGAGGTGGCACCTGGGGCTTTGAAGGAAGACAAAAATTCTTCAGAGAGGTCCAGATGAGCTGAGAGAAGCCCAGGCATTAGGAATAGCCGGAATTGAGAAGGAATAGCCAGTCTGTGAAGCTGAAGCTGGAACCGTAGACTGGAGCCAGACTGTAGGCTCTGAAGTGCCAGGCTGAGGCTTCTCCCAGCCTCCTCCCTTCCCCAATCAACCCTGATTTCCCAGGATCTGCTCTATGTGCTGTTTTCCCAGGGCTGTGCTGCCCGCTAAGAAATTGATAAATTAATCCTTGACAATGTGATGTCTGATGATAATGGTTTAAGGTAGAACCCTTCCCAGGTAACAAAACTGCCTTTTAACAGGATTTCTGGAGACTGTGCCTTTGTATAAAAGGGACTCTCTGATTGCAAGAATTTCAGGTTCTAAGGCAGCTAGGTAGCTCAGTGGATAGAGTGCCAGTCCTGGACATAGGAAATCCTGGGTTCAATTTTTTTTCTTTAAACCTTTCCCTTTCCACGATAGAATCAAAACTATGTATTGGTTCCAAAGCAGAAGAGGGCTAAAGGGCTAGGCAATGAGGATTAAGGGACTTGCCCAGGGTCACCCAGCTAGGAAGTATCTGAGGCCAGATTTGAACCCAGGCTTTTCCTAGCTGGGTGACCTTGGGCAAGTCACTTAACTCCCATTGCCTAGCCCTTACCCCTCTTCTGTATTGGACCCAAAACTTAGTACAGATTATGAGATGGAAGATAAGGGACGGAAGAAGAAAGAAGAAGGAGGAGGAGGAGGAGGAGAAGGAGAAGGAGAAGGAGAAGGAGAAGGAGAAGAAGAAGAAGAAGGA
>NW_025387200.1:0-4042 GCF_016433145.1 Gracilinanus agilis
GGGAGGAAGGAGGGAGGGAGGAGGGAGGGAGGGGAAAAGAAAAGGATAGTCTGAAAATACTGACCACCAAACTCCCCTAACAGTAAATGGAGGGGTAAGGATCAGTCTCCTAGTGGTTTGCCACAGGACACTGCCCTTACATGTCCTGTTTAGCATTCCCATCAATGACTAGATGAACATGATCTTGGATCTTAACGCTGGACAAAGAAAACACACACACACACACACACACACACACACACACACACACACACATATACAGTGAGTCTTTGATATTTATAGTCTCACATAAAGTTAGACATATGTACACACAGAGATACAAATGAATTCCAGATTTCCAGAAAGCACAGAGAAGGAGCCCAAACAGGCACATAGTGAGACAGGCACACAGGTATGTGGTCACAGCTCTCAGAATATCCTGACCAAAACCAAAATGGGCCAGGGGATAGATGAGACACTCCAAATTCTGCATCAGTCTTGCATCAACCCATTTTTTCTGGTGGTCTCCAATTAATCCAAAGGGCTCCAATGTGGAGTTGACAGTGGCGTAGTAGACCAAGCACTAGACTTGGAGTTAGAAGACCTAGATTCAAATCCTGCCTCAGAAACTACACTGACACTGGCAGTACAATTCATTTAACTTAAGTTCCTTTATCTATAAAAGAATGATAAAAATAGAAGCACCCTCATAGGGTTATTATAAGGATTTAGAAAGTGCTTTGCAACATTTAGAAAGTTTGCAAACCTTTAAGCCCTACATCGATGGCTACTATTATTATTATTGTGTCTACTATTCCAACAGGGAGTATATAGCCTACTGTACAGAGAACTGACCTCAAAGCCAGGAAGACTTGCATTTCAATCCTGCCTCTGCCATACCCTGGCTGTGTAACCTCAAAGAATTCTTAACCTCCCAGTGCTTGGGACAGCTCTCTAAAACTATATAAGCTGCTCATTGGATAAAGTGTCAGTCTGGAATCAGGAGAGCCTGGGTTCAAATCTGACACTTCCTGGCTGTGTAACTCTGAGCATGTCATTTAACCCCCATTGCCTCGCCTTGCCACTCTTCTGTCTTAGAATGAATACCGAGACAGAAGGGAAAGGTTTGCTTGGGTTTTTTTTGTTGTTGTTGTTGTTGACCTGCCTGGGGAGAGGGAGTTTCCTCACCTAAGTGTTCCCTACACCAATAAAATCAGAGGTCCTGTCTCTTTCCCTATTCTTCTGCCTTACCTGCCTTATCCAGAACCTGCCCTAGTGTCCCTTCACCCCAGCTCCTCTCAGCAGAATCTGTCCCAGCCAAATTGTCTCATTTCCTACCTCCTGTTCTTCTTTGGACTAGATCCCTCTCATACCCTGAGGAACCTCTTCACCAGGAAATGCATCAACCTCAGGATCCCTTAGAGGTCCCTCTGATGAGAGGACTAGACAGCAAAACAAAGAACTCTTCCCAAAGCATCTAGTTAAAGATGGCTCCCAAATGCTCTTCATTGCCCACCAGCTTATCTCCTTTGGACTGCTCTATCATGCTCCGAGGTAGGGTACCTTCCCTCCTCCTATCTCTTTTCAGCTCTCTTTTGTTTATTGTCTTGCCCTGTTAGATTGTAAGCGCCTCGAGGGCAAGGATAGTTTTTCTTTTTCCTAAGTGTTTCCTTAGCAAAGGGTTACTAAATTATTATTTAGGAGACCTAGCAAGTAGGGCTGGAGAATTCTAAATGGAATGGGGAAGCAGGAAGTGTGGCCTCTCTCTCTGAGACAGACTCCATGGTGGTTGGGACAAGTTATAACTGATCCTGGGAGACCTCAGAGGAAGTGGAGTTTGCACCCAGATTTCCTGATATCCAGAAGGAAGACTGTCATCTACTTGTGGGAGATTTTTGGTAGAGACTATGAATCCCAACCTGAGCTGCAGGTTAACTTGGGCTGGGTGAGCTCCCAGATCTACGCACCTGAAGGAGTGCAGATAGTGGTCCTGGAAGAGCTGCAACATCACTGGAGTGTGTCAGGACTCTGCTGTGAGGATACCCACTTCAGTCTTGCTATTCCCTGGGCCCTGTCTTGCTTTAGTTCTCAGTTCAGTGTAGATAAGTCCCTCTCCTGACCCTGTGGTTTGCCCATAGTCTGGAAGTATAGAAACCCCTATTCCCATCCTTTACCATAGTTCCCTTAATTTAATTTGTTACATATTCTTGTCATTTGCTTGCTGGTTTTCACAGACCCCTTGTCTAGGTGGGGCAGGGTGACAGTTAGGGCCTAACTGTCACTTCTGTCATCAGTCATTTCCCATATAACAGCTAAACCCAGTTTCCCTAACTTGTTTGGTCCCACCTATTGTCCATTCCTGTCTCCTACTCACCCTTCTGAACCCACGTATAATATTTAAGTTAACTCCCTTGGTTTTCCCCATAAGAGGCCCAAGATGTTGCAATGGATACAGAATCAGACCTGGAGTCAGAAAGGCTCATTTTCATGAGTTCAAATCTGGCCTCAAACACTTATTAGCTGTGCGACCTTGGGAGAGTCACTTAACCCTGTTTGCCTCAATTTCCTCATTTTACAAATGAGGAGAAGGAAATGATGAACCACTCCAATATCTTTGCCAAAAATACCCCAGGGGTCAGGAACTAGAATTCTTGAACAGGAAGGGACAACAACAACAGATCCTTAGCACAGTGCCTGCCACCAAGTAGGCACTTAATAAATGTTTATTGACTGACTGCTAATTACTGGCTCAGAGAAAGGAGAAAGCAGTTTAGGTCAGGGAATTGAAAATCAGTCCTGAGTTCTGCAGAGCCACACCTCCAACTTCTCCTTCGATCTAGGCCCTGGAATTTCATTAACTTAGAAATAGGGGACAAAACTAAGATGTGAATCCAGGTACATTAGACTTCCAGGCCTCCTGCCCATGCCCACCCCCTCCTCCTCCACACTTAGATTTAATGGTTGACTTTTAGAAAGGGACTGACATTTCCAACCATTTTCCTCTGGGGGGCTGAGAGAGAAAAAGACATCCACAGGCATAGTTCACTTCCCAACAACCTGGGATCTCTACCCTAGAGCCTAACTGGGGCTGAGTGCCCAGTGTGCACGGATGGGTCCCCTAAGGTCATGCATCCAGAAAATCAGTCACTGGCCTTAGAGAAAATTCCAGGCAATTTCTTTGTTCCACCAGCATCCTGTCATCAGCCAGTCCCCAACCTCAAGGGCCCTGCTGATTTCTCTGCAAGGACCCACCGAATCCTCTCTCTTCTGCCTTTTCAGAGCCAATTACAAGTCCGGGGGTTGGGGAATATAGTTGAGGAGAGGTGTCCCAGCTAGGCATTTATTTATGAGCTAATGGAGATAAGCACAGATCTCAGCATAGGGACTTTGTCAGCATTTGGACAGGCCTTTTAGCTGCATTCTGTGAATCGTCCTCCCTCCCCCTCACACACACACCCTCCTCATCTCTCCTTCCCCTCCCATCCCAGGCCTTAGACTGGGTTTCCCGTTAGTCCTGCGGTGGAAATTGCTTCAATCCTCTCATCTCAGTCCTGCTCTCTCTCAAGCTTCCCTAATGGAGCCCATTTGTAGAAATGCCTTTAGCTCTCCACAGGACCAAGCTGAGAAAGAGCTCACTACAGGCAATTGATTCTCTCTTCCCTTTCCTTATCACCACCCCCCTCCCAGGCTGCAATGAAGAACCACCATCCCCCCCTACACACACACACACACACACATACACACACACACACACACACACACTTTGTCACAATAATTACAGCTCAATTTTCTATAGCAATTTAAGATTTACAAAGCACTTGTCTCAAAAACAGCATGGGAGGAAAATCAGGCAAATATCATTATTCCCATTGTACAGATGGGAAAACTAAGGCTTAAAAGGGGAAAACAACTTTCCTAAGGTCCAGCTCACAATTGTCCAAGATGAGTTAACAAGGTGGCCTTCAGACCCAAGTTTTATAACTTCTAGGTCCAAGAATGTTCGTGTATGTGTGTGTGTGTGTGTGTGTGTGTGTGAGAGAGAGAGAGAGAGAGAGAGAGAGAG
>NW_025387201.1:0-1921 GCF_016433145.1 Gracilinanus agilis
GCCCACACCTTTCTTGCCCTCATTGATGGAGCCTACACCGCACTCAACGCCACTAGACTGGACCTTACCATAACTTGCTGGCTCTGCCTCAACCCTAAGCCCCCCTACTATGAAGGCATCGCTTATTACTCTACACCCGCTAATTTGTCCGCTCCCAGCCCCCGCTGCACCAGTACCCCACACCGCCTCACCCTTGCGGAAGTCACAGGCAAAGGCCTATGTATCGGTTCTGTCCCCGCTACTCATTCCTTCCTCTGTAACTCCACCCTCTCCCCTCAACATACCCCCCATTTCCTTGAGGCCCCTAATGGTACCTTTTGGGCATGCAATACGGGGCTTACACCCTGTATCTCCCTCTTTACCTTCAACATAACTTCCGAATACTGCGTGCTCGTACAATTATGGCCCCGAGTTTCCTACCACACTGATGACATCCTTTCTCCATACCTCTCACCATCCCCCAAATACTGTAGAGAACCCTTTACCACCCTTGCCATATTGCTTGGGATTGGCGACCTAGCTGCCGGCATTGGTACCGGCACCTCTGCATTATTACAGACACAAAATCTGGCCTGACCTCCACAGGGCTATGACCTCTGATCTAGAAGCCTTAGAAAAATCAGTTTCTGCGCTAGAACGGTCCCTCACATCACTGTCAGAAGTCGTGTTACAAAACAGATGAGGTCTCGACCTTCTCTTTTTAAAAGAGGGGGGGATTATGTGCTGCCTTAAAGGAAGAATGTTGTTTTTATGCTGATCATACTGGTATCGTGAGGGAATCTATGGCAAAATTACGAGAACGCCTCGCCTTAAGAAAAAAGGAGGCCGAGGCCCAGGAAGGGTGGCTGAACAACCTCCTGAAAGGCTCCCCCTGGCTTTCTACCCTGATCCCAACCATAGTAACCCCCCTCCTCATCTTTTTCCTAATCCTTACCTTCGGCCCTTGGGCCTTCCAACGCCTGACTGAATTTATAAAAACCAAAATCGATACTGCTCTTACTAAATACCCTATGGTTCAATACCATGGCATTGAGATAACAGACACTGAATGATATCTCACTTTGCCCGGTAATGATCGCTTACGCTTTACTGGCAGGGCGGTAACCCAATGATGGGATTAGCACAGGTCCTTGACCCATGATGGTCAAGTAACTCCCCCTGTGTAACCTAAGACAGGGGCCGTCGCTGTATATCTGATCAACCCCCAGCTAAGAAAAAGAAAGGGGGAATTGTCAGAGACCAGGTAAAGTTTGCACAACCCGGCAAAGAGGCCCCCCTGAAAGAGAATGTTGCCAAAGACCTTCTGCAGTAAAAACCGTATCCGGGACAATACCCGGACTCAGGCTTGGCAGGTCCAACAGCAGTAAAAACTCCCAAGAGCTAATGCACAAGGATAAATGTTTTCATCATTCCTAATATCAAAGTTGGAAGGGACTTCAGAGATTGTCAATGAATCAACTCCTTTAAAAAATCATATTGTATATTTCCCTGAAGGCAAGGGAAATATTTTAGTCATCTCCTTGTATATTTGAGCTCAACCATAGACTTGATATGGTAGGTATTTAATAAATATTTGTTTATTGAATAAAGGAATTAAAGGAAGGGGAATGAATGAATGAGATGTCTTACAAACAATGTTCCTCCAGAGTGCAAATGATATGTGGGTATAAATGACAAAAATATTTGTAGATTTAGAACTAAATTAAATAAAAACTAAATTTAGAAATTAGATTGAACATGATGTTATAGGAAGCACATCTTAGGACAATGAAAGGCATCTCTCCAAAGACTGCCTTGGTAGACTTCCTATTCCTCTCAATTATTACATATGTTTAATCACCTTACCAGCTATGCCTCCAAGGAAATAGAGAAGGTCAGATATTTGACTTTTAATTAGGTTGCCTGAAGAATCTTGCAAATT
>NW_025387202.1:0-9428 GCF_016433145.1 Gracilinanus agilis
GGGATGTGGACTCGAAACTACCACACCAATGCAACTACCAACAATTTGGAAATTGGTCTTGATCAAGGACACATGACAAAACTAGTGGAAATGCGCATGGGTAGGATGGGTGCGGGGGGGGGGGGTTGAAGGGGAAAGGAGGAGCATGAATCATGTAACCATGTTAAAAATGAATATTAATAAATGTTTAAAAAAGGTTTTATACAAACAAAAACAATGCAATCAAAATTAGACAGGAAATAACAAATTGGGAAAAAATGTTTATAACAAAAATCTCTGACAAAGGTCTAATTACTCAAAGTTATAAGGAGCTAAATCAATTGCATAAAAAAGCAAGCCATTCCCCAATTGATAAATGGGTAAGGGACATGAATAGGCAATTTTCAGATAAAGAAATCAAAACCATTAATAAGCACATGAAAAAGTTTTCTAAATCTCTTATAATTAGAGAAATTCAAATCAAAATAATTCTGAGGTACCACCTCACACCTAGCTGGTTGGCTAACATGACGACAAAGGAAAGTAATAAATATTGAAGGAGATGTGGCAAAATTTGGACATTAATGCATTGCTGGTGGAGTTGTGAATTGATCTAACCATTCTGGATGGCAATTTGGAACTATGTCCAAAGGGCATTAAAAAACTGTCTGGGATGGTCTCGGAGCAGCCTCCCCTGAAATCTACTGTTTGAATCCAAGATGGAGGCAACCCTGGAGCAGCACCTGGAAGACACGATGAAGAACCAGTCCATCATGGGTGTTCTGTGCATGGACTTGCGCCGTGGAACCCTGTCTAATGAACATGCTGAAGTGATCTCTGTCCTAGCCCAGCAAGCAGCTAAACTAACCTCTGATCCAACAGATATCCCTATAGTCTGTCTAGAGTCAGACAACAGGAATATAATGATCCAGAAACGAGATGGCATCACAGTGGCAGTACACAAAATGGCATCTCGACCTCTCAGACCTATTCTCCAAACAAGTGTAGAACTCAGACCAATCTTTCCATCTCATTTTACTATATTGCTACATGATGAAGTGCCAGTACTTAGGCCATCCATTAAATATAAGTTGAGGGGGAAATGATTGGGGATGTAGACTCTAAACAATCACCCTAATGCAAAAATTAATAATATGGAAATAGGTCTTGATCAATGACATATGTAAAACCCAGTGGAATTGTGCATTGGCTATGGGAAGGGGGTGGGAGGAGGGGAGGAAAAGAACATGAATCATGTAACCATGGAAAAATATCCTAAATTAATGAATTAAATAAAAGTTTTCATATAAAAAATAAGGAAGGAAATTATATCTTGTTAAAAGGTACTACAAACAATGAAGTAATATCAGTATTAAACATATATGTATCAAATGTATAGCCTCTAAGTTTTTAAAGGAGAGATTAAAAGAACTTCAGGAAAAAGAGTCAGTAAAACTATATTAGTGGATAACCTCAACTTCCCCCTTTCAGATCTAGATAAATCAAAGAAAAAAATAAATAAGAAAGAAGTAAAAGAAGTGAAAAAAATCTTGGAAAAGTTAGAACTAATTAATAGATCTCTGGAGAGAACTGAGTGGAAATAGAAAGGAATATGCCTTCTTTTCAGAGTACATGGCTCCTACACAAAAACTGACCGTATATTAGGGCATAAAAACTTCACAACCAAATGCAGAAAAGGAGAAATAATATGTAATAATAAATGCATCACTTTCAGATAATAACATAATAAAAACTAAAGTCAATTCAGCTCCATGGAAAAATAAATAAAAAATTAATTGGAGACTAGATAATCTAATGCTAAAAATAAGATAGGTCAAAGAACAAATTATAGGAATAATCAATAATTCTATTAATGAGAAAAAATAAAATTCATCTGGAATAACAAAAGGTCAAGAGTATCCATTGTATGGCAGTTTTTACTTTTTACCGCTCATTTTTAACTTCACAAATAAATGATAACAAAACCTAAAAAAAATATTGAAGGAACAAAAAAAATGTGATTGAAGGAGGCCTAGTAGTATCAAATTTCAAACTGTACTATAAAGCAGCAATTATGAAAACAATCTGGCATTGGCTTAGAAACAGGATGGTACATCAATGTAGTAGATTAGATACACAATGTATAGTGGTAAACAACCTTCACAACCTTGTGTTTGATAAACCCAAAGATCCCAGCTTTTGGAATAAGAATCACTCTTTACAAAAACTATTGTGAAAACAGTATAGCAGAAGCTAGATATTAGAACAATATCTCATTTCCTATTCCAAGATAAGGTCAAAATGGATATATGATTTAGATATAAAGACTGATACTATAAGAATTTAAATTTAGGTTTTATGCTAAATACAAGAGTTCTAAAGTAATACTGTGATCGCTGATTTAAAAATATTACAGCTTAAGTCAAAATTACTGTTAGCAGCTTTATTTACAAAGAGGTGGAAAGAGTGAAAGTGGGAAAATGTAGATAGAAAGAAAGTACTGCCTAGCTACAAATACCCTAAATTTAATCCTAATGTCTTCAGACTGTTGATGTGAATTCGAAAGTGAATCTCACCAGAATCCAAAGTCCTAAATAGGAAGCCAAAATCCGAAGAACCAGGAGATGCTGAAGAATACCTTCAGTGCACATGAGGCTAAGACTGCCAAGAATCTCACCAGAACTCACGCTGAAGGGAGTGTCCCACCAAAGTGCCAATAAGCAGAGAGAGTCTCCTCACTGAAGACCCAAGGAAGGAAACACTCCACTCACCACCGCAAGTCAATGCAGATACAGGGAAAGAGTCTCCTCCAGTGAGGTGGTGAGCTGGACTCACCAACACAGAGAATCCCTGAGCTGAATCCCTGAGCTGGCCTTTTAAAGCAGTTTTCTCAACACCAATTCCTGTCACTTTCCCACTTTACAGGAACCAATCACAGTCTTTCAATTTGCCTAGCACTGCCCAGGGAGTGGGCAGTGGCTACTGGAGTTATCACCCACTCTACCACTTTAACAAGTGACACATGAACTTTTACAGTTGGTGACTGGTAAGGTACTAAATAGTGGTACTTAAGTTTTGTTTTTTTTGTTTTTTGTTTTTTGTTTTTTAAACTCTTACCTTCCACCTTAGAATCAATACTGTGTAATGGTTCCAAGGCAGAAGAGTGGTAAGGGTAGGCAATGGGGGTCAAGTGACTTGCCCAGGGTCACACGGCTAGGAAGTGTCTGAGGCCAGATTTGAACCTAGGACCTCCCATCTCTAGGCCTGGTTCTCACTCCACTGAGCTACCCAGCTGCCCCCGGTACTTAAGTTTTTAATTGATTAACTTAAAAGTTGCTGATTTTCTCTTCACAATAACATAACTAAATTAGGGAAACACAGAATAGTTTACCTGGCAGGTCTTTGGAGAAGGGAAGAATTTATGACCAAACAAGAGATAGAGAGTATTATAAGATGTAAAATGAATAAGTTTGATCATATTAAGTAAGGTTTTTGTACAAATAAAACTAATCAAACCAAGATTAGAAGGGAAACAACAAACTGGGAAATTTTTTTTATTATGAATGTCTCTGGTAAATGTCTAATTTCTCAGATTTATAAAGAACTAAGTTACATTTATAAGAATACAAGTCATTCCCCAGTTAGCAAATGGTCAAAGGATATGAACAAGCAATTTTCAGATGAAGAAATCAAAGCCATCAATAATCATATGAAAAAAAATGTTCTAAATTGCTCTTGATTAGAGAAATGCAAATTAAAGCAACACTGAGGTACCACTTCACACCTAGTAGATTGGTCAATGTGGCAGTAAAGGAAACTGGTAAATGCTTGAGGGGATGTGGCAAAATTGGAACACTGATGCATTGTTGATGGAGTTGTGAATTGATCCAATCATTCTGGAGGGTGATTTGGAACTATACCCAAAGGGTAATGCCTCCACTGGGTCTATATCTCCCAAAGACATAATAAAACAGGGGAAAGGGCTTAATTGTACAAAAATATGTATAGATGCTTTTTTTGTGGTGGCAAAGAATTAGAAATTGAGAGGACATCCATCAACTGGAGAATGGCTAAACAAACTGTGGTACATGTTGGTGATGGAATACTACTGTGCTACAAGAAATGATAAGCAAGATAATTTCAGAAAAAGATGGAAACATCTATTGGAACTGATGCAGAGTGAAATAAGCAGAACTTGGAGAACATTGTACACAATAACAGCAATACTGAACGATGATTATCTGGCTACTCTCAGCAATGCAATGATCTGGGGCAATCCTGAAAGATTTATGAGGGAATGCTATCCACTTCCACAGGAAGAACTGTTGGAGTCATCTTTCACATCAGTATATTTTTTATTTATTTTGGGATTTTGGTTATGTATGACTTTTCTCTTACAATAATGACCAAAATGGAAGTGTGTTTTGCAGGCCAATAAATTTTTTTTTATCTTACTAAATAAATACAAAGCCAAAAGAATGAAAAAATAGATAGTTTCTACATTCTAGGTTTTCATAAAAGTGTTCTCTCCTGGTTCTTCTCTAGGGAGTCTGACTACTTCTCAGTTTCTTTTGCTAAATTTTCCTCCATATCATGACCACTAACTGTGGGTGTCTTCTGTTGTGAGGAAGATTACTAAATTATTATTTAGGAAACCTAGCAGGCAGGACTGGAGAATTCTAAATGGAATGGGGAAGCAGGAAGTGTGGCTTCTCTCTCTGAGACAGACTCCATGGTGGTTGGGACAAGTTGTAACTGATCCTAGGAGACCTCTGAGGAAGTGGAGTTTGCACCCAGATTTCCTGATATCCAAAAGGAAGACTGTCATCTAATTGTGGGAGATTTTTGGTAGAGCCTATTAATCCCAATCTGAGTTGCAGGTTAACTTGGACTGGGTTAGCTCCACCCACCTGAAGGAGTACAGATAGTGGTGCTGGAAGAGCTACAACATCACTGGAGTGTGTCAGGACTCTGCTGTGAGGATACCCACTTCAGTCCTGCTATTCTTTGGGCCCTGTCTTGCTTTAGTTCTCAGTTCTGTGTAGATAAGTCCCTCCCCTGACCCTGTGGTTTGCCCATAGTCTGGAAGTATAGAAACCCCTATTCCCATCCTTTAGACCAGTGATTCCCAAAGTGGGCACCACTGCCCACTGGTGGGTGCTGCAGCGATTCAGGGAGGCAGTGATGGCCACAGGTGCATTTGGGATTTCGAATGTTTTAACTTTTTTTGTATTACATTCTATTCTGAGTTCAATAAATAGTTTTATAATTTAAAAGTTCAATGTTTCTAATTTACACCTTTCTTTACTATATTTTACAAAAAAGGTAGTAACATTTATACATATTTCTTTCCTATTAATTGTTATTAAAATTTTTTGTTAAATTTAATTTCCAGAAAAGTAAATTAGGGACTTCCGGTTAAGATGGCGGCAGAGATCTCTCCTGACCGAAGCATACAGGACTCCTCAAGGGGAAATAAAAACGAGTCCAGAAGAACGAAGGAATCCCACAACAGGGAGCAGCATTGAAGGTATGCAGAATCGGGGCATTTCCACGCTATAAAGGGGTGAAACAGCTCTCACTAAAAGGCAAGAGGAAGAAGCACCTCCCCCACCCCCCACACCACACACCTGGCACAACACCAACGCACAAGAGTGAAAACAGGACTGGGGCAACCAGATAATCACTGGCAGCCCCAGGGTTTGTACCTGTGTGCTGCAAGACGAGGGACCCCAAGAGGCTGGGGGGGGCGTGCAAGGACTTTCCCGAGCATCCATGTGGGTGAAGGCACCTCCTCAGACAGGACAAAGGCCTCTAAAACACGGCCTTTCCCAAGCGCTGAAGGCATCGCCTCAGGTGCAAATAAAGATCTCCAGCCCACAGACTTTCCCTAGCTTCTGTGTGGGTGAAGGCAGTGCCCTAAGAGCATCTGCACAGGCAAAGGCAGTGCCCTAGGCGTGAATAACGATCTCCAGCCCAGGCTTGGCCCTCCAGTGAGGACCAGAGCACGGCTGTGGAAGCAGCTCCAAAGACTGCTGAAGGAGCCTCGGGCAGAGGGGCAGACCGGGGTCTACCAGGAGTCCTGACCCCGAGGACAAGGAGACCAGAGCCCCCGGGAGCTTGGAAGGCGCAGGCAGACCCTGAGTGCAAAGACAAAGCTGAAAAGGGGCCGGGCTAACAATGGCAAGCTATAGGGAAGTCTAGAAGAAAAAGACTATCAAGAGAAACTCTGGAACACTCGACAACTTCTACACAGAGAAAATCCAGACAACAGAGGAGGAAAAACAAAAATCCAAACCTCCCCAAAAAAATGAAAACTGGTCACAAGCTATTGAAGAGTTCAAAAATGAAATGCTGAGGAAGATGGAATTAATCTGGCAAGAAAATAACAGTTTAAAAGGCAGATTGGAAAGTGAGATGAGTCAACTGAAGACCAAAAATGACCAGATTGAAAAGGAAAACCAAAAGATTAAAGCCGAAAACCAAAACATTATAGCCGAAAACCAGTCCTTAAAGGCTAGAATCGAACATTTAGAAACCAATGATCTCTCAAGACAACAGGAACAAATAAAACAAAGTCAAAAGACTGATAAAATAGAAGGAAACATGAAATGTCTTAATGAGAAAGTGACAGACCAAGAAAACAGGTCTAGAAGAGACAACTTGAGAATGATTGGTCTTCCAGAAAAGGCAGAAATTAATAGAAACTTGGACTCCATACTTAAAGAAATTATTCAGCAAAATTGCCCTAAAGTTCTACAACAAGAGGGCAATATAGACATTGAAAGGATCCATAGATCACCCTCTACACTGGACCCAGAAAAGCCAACACCCAGAAACATAATAGCGAAATTGAAGAGCTTTCAAGTTAAAGAAAAAATCTTACAAGAAGCCAGAAAGAGACAATTCAAATATCAAGGAGCACCAATAAGGATCACACAGGATCTGGCAGCCTCAATGCTAAAAGACCACGAGGCTTGGAATACAATATTCAGAAAGGCAAGAGAGCTGGGCCTTCAGCCACGAATCAACTACCCATCGAAACTAACCATATACTTTCAGGGGAAAGTATGGGCATTCAACAAAATTGAAGATTTCCAAGTTTTTGCACAAAAGAGACCAGGACTAAATGGAAAGTTTGACACTCAACCACAAATATCAAGAGAAAGATGAAAAGGTAAATAAGAAACAGAGGGAAAAGAAAGAAAACTCATAATCTTTTAAGCTTGACTCTTTAAGGGCATAAATAAGATCTAATTATCTGTATTACTAGGGGGAGAAATGCTATGTATAATTCTCTGTAGTGAACTCTATACACTATTATAATATTCACTATTATAGCAACCAGAAGAATAATTCATAGGGAGAGGACAGGATACTAAATGGTCTAAGAAGACATGGGGGGTGGGAAAGAGGGGGGAATAGTAGGGGACACCAAGAAAAATCTGAGTAAATAAGAAAAATAAGATATTCTATTACACATAAAGAGGGCATGGGAAGGGGAGGGGATAAATAATACCATAAGAAGGAGAGGAAGAGAGCATAATCAAACCTTACTCTCAGTGTAATCAACCCAGAGAAGGAAGAGTAGCTTTATTATCCATCCAGATAAAAAAACTCTATCTAACCCTACTGAGAAAGTCAGAAGGGATAAACCAAAGGGAGCAGGGGAGTGGGGAGGCCAAAAAAGGGAGGGGAGAAGAAGGGGGAGGGAATTCATTTGGTCTTTAAAAAACAAAAAGAAGGGAATAACAAGGGAGGGGGCAGAAAGGAAAGTCAATCAAGGGAGGGGATAAGGGATACCAGCTCAAAGGAAACCACTGGTGTAAAAGAAAATAGTGTAAGAAGAAGGAGTGGGTCTAGGGGAGGATACAAAAATGTCAGTGAATACACAACTGACAATTGTAACTCTGAATGTGAACAGGATGAACTCGCTCATAAAACAGAAGCAAATAGCAGAGTGGATCAGAAACCAAAATCCTACCATAGGTTGTCTACAAGAAACACATATGAGGTGGGTAGACACACACAAGTTCAAGGTTAAGGGTATGAGCAAAATCTTTTGGGCATCAAATGAGAAAAAGAAGGCAGGAGTGGCTATCATGATCTCTGACAAAGCCAAAGTAAAAATAGATATGATTAAAAAAGACAGGGAAGGTCATTACATCCTGATTAAAGGCAGTATAAACAATGAGGAAATAACACTGATCAATATATATGCACCAAGTGGTATAGCATCCAGATTCATAAAGGAGAAACTGGCAGAGCTCAATAAGGAAATAGATAGTAAAACCATAATAGTGGGAGATCTAAATATTCCTCTTTCAGATCTAGATAAATCAAACCAAAAAATAAATAAGAAAGAGGTAAGAGAGATGAATGAAGTCCTAGAAAAATTAGATTTAATTGATATGTGGAGAAAAATAAATAGGGACAAAAAGGAATACACCTTCTTTTCAGCTGCACATGGTACATTTACAAAGATTGACCATGTAATAGGGCATAGAATCATGGCAAACAAATGCAAAAGAGCAGATATAATAAATGTAACCTTCTCAGATCATAATGCGATAAAAATAATAATCAGTAAGGGCACCTGGACAAGCAAATCAAAAACCAATTGGAAATTAAACAATATGATTCTTCAAAACCAAATTGTCAAAGAAGGAATCATAGAAACAATCAACAATTTCATTGAAGAGAATGACAATGATGAGACATCCTACCAAACTCTGTGGGATGCAGCCAAGACAGTAATCAGGGGCAAATGTATATCCTTGAGTGCATATATTAACAAATTAAGGAGGGCAGAGATTAATGAATTGGGTATACAACTCAAAAAATTAGAAAGCGAGCAAATTAAAAACCCCCAGATGAAAACTAAATTAGAAATACTAAAAATTAAGGGAGAAATTAATAAAATCGAAAGTAAAAGAACAATTGAATTAATAAATAAGACTAGAAGCTGGTATTTTGAAAAAACAGATAAAATAGACAAAGTACTGGTCAATCTAATAAGAAAAAGGAAAGAAGAAAACCAAATTGACAGTACTAGAGATGAAAAGGGAGACCTCACCTATAATGAAGGGGAAATTAAGGCAATCATTAAGAACTATTTTGCCCAATTATATGGCACCAAATATAACAATTTAGGAGATATGGATGAATATTTACAAAAATATAAATTGCCTAGATTAACAACAGAAGAAATAGAATACCTAAATAATCCTATATCAGAAATAGAAATTGAACAAGCCATTAAAGAACTCCCTAAGAAAAAATCACCAGGACCTGATGGATTCACAAGTGAATTCTATCAGACATTCAAAGAGCAACTAATCCCAATACTATACAAATTATTTGATATGATAAGCAAAGAAGGAGTCCTACCAAATTCCTTTCATGACACAAATATGGTACTGATTCCAAAGCCAGGTAGACCAAAAACA
>NW_025387203.1:0-7973 GCF_016433145.1 Gracilinanus agilis
CTCTCTCTCTCTCTCTCTCTCTCTCTCTCTCTCCCTCTCTCTCTCTCTCTCTCTCAACAGTGTGGTTGATCTTTTACTTATTTATTTTTAACTCCTTACCTTCCACCTTAGAATTAATACCAAGTATTGGTTCCAAGGCAGAAGAGTAGAGAGGACTTAGGCAATGGGAGTTAGATGACTTACCTACTAGGGCCACACAGCTAGGAAATGTCTAAGGTCCTATTTGAACCCAGGACCTCCTGTCTTTAAGCCTGGCTCTCCATCCACTGAGCCAACTAACTCCCCCATGGCTGATTTTTTAAAGGTGTGTGTAAGAGAGAACTTTATTCTTCCCAAGCCTGTGTGAAGCCCAGCAGGTGATGATGCAATCCCCAATGTGTCCCTTGGTCTTAGGGGTGCATTTGCAAAGTGCCTGGTGGGAAGCTGGGGGGTCCTCTGGGGAAAAAAAAGAAAAAAAGAAATTCAATGAAACACGGCAGGACTTCTTCAATCCTCCATTACAACTGGACCGAGGAGGCAAGAAAGAAGATGAAACGGAAATGAGAGGACAAAAAATGGCCAGGATTCTAAGAGCTTTCCTTGGCTTCCTCTCCTCTTATCAAGGCTGGGAGCCCATTAAGCTCTATCTCCACACCCATGTATACAGAAACTAGACTTTCAAGGGTTAATGGAGTGGCACTTGGGAAAGTCTTCAAGGATTGTCCCTGGATGGCTGGATACAAATCCTGAGCACCCACTGATCCTCCCTGGTCCAGTGCTGTACTGTCAAGGAACACCTTCAGTGTTCATCCAAGACAAGTAGCTAATTCCCTTCTTACCATTACCCTGGTTAAAATATACCCATTTAACAGCACAGGCCAGGTATAGACTGGCCTCGAAACCTTTCTTCCCAGTGGGTTGAGAGGCTTAGGAAAACAGGTGGCAGGAGAGTTTGCTATTTATTGTAATTTTCTCATCAGTTATTTTTCTATTTTAAGGAAATGTTCTATAACATTGTATATATGTGTGCGTATGTAGGTGTTATAACACTGGCTGTAGATTCAGAGGGAAAATAGGAACTCACGAATAATTATACTAAAAGCCAAATGGATTTTCAGAGCCTGAAGCTTTCAGAGCTCAATTTGTGAAAATTTATATTATATTATATCCACAATATAGTCATATAACAAAATTATATTCATATCATATATCATACACATATTCTATGTATAACAATATAGTATACGGAATATATTGTGCAACAATGTAGTATACATGTGTATTATATAACATAGTATACAGAATTTATTATATAACAATATAGTATACAGAATATGCTGTATAATAATATAGTAGACAATATAGTGTATAATAATGCAGTATATGGAATATATTTTATAATAATATAATATACAGAATATATCATAATAATATAATATGTAGAATATATTATATAATAATGTAACATACAGAATATGTTGTATAATGATATAGTAGACAGAATATATTATATAATAATGCAGTATATGGAATAGGTAATAATATAGTCTATGGAATATATCATAAATAGTATATAGAATATATTGTGCAACAATATGGTATATAGAATATATCATATGATGGTATTATTACATAATGATATCTAATAACATATTAGATGCTATATGTTGAGATGATGTGGTTACATAACAATATCTAATAATATATTACACATAATATAATATATTTGTTGTTGTTATTCTCTCTTGTCTGACTGATCATGACCCATTGGAGGTTTTCTTGGCAAGGATACTGGAGTAGTTTACCATTTCCTTCTCCAGTTCATTTGACAGATAAGGAAACTGAGGCAAGCAGAGTTAAGTGGCTTGCCCAGGGTCACACAGCTAATAAGTGTCTAAAGTCAGATTCGAACTCGTCTTTCCAGTCCCTGGTCCAGTGCTTTATCCACTGTACCACCCAACTCCCTTTGCATGTGTTTGTGCATACTGAATATATTAATGATATAGATCATATTATGAGTGTATTCATTATATGTAACAGACATACATATAGTATATTGTGTATAGGCATAGACTTGTTTATGAATATAAGATTACATGAATATTTAAATATATATAAACATACATCTCTAAGGAAGGCAGTGTCCTCCAGTGGAGAAAAGTCCTGGTTCTGGCATCAGAGGCCCTGAGTTCAGATCCTCCCTCTGCCATTCTCTACTTTTGTGACTTTGGACAAGTCTCCTCACTCTCCCCGAGTCTCCAATTCCTTCATCTGTAAAATAAAAGCATGGGTTGGAACTCTGCCTAACTAAGGGCAGGGTTAGTTGGGTGTGAATCCTGTGTTGCTGAAGGGGGAAGTACAAGAGCCAGAGAAAGTGCCTGCCGGGGTCAGGGTCACCAGTGTAAGTGGGGAAGCCCCTGATGTCACCCATCTCAGGAAGCAGGCGGAGGAGGAAGTGTACGCAGGTCCATGTGACCTCAGGCGAGGGAAAGTGGACAGAGGCCGCTGTCCCAGGGGAAAATAAAATCCCCAAACCCCTCCTTGACCCACTCCTGTGGCAATAAAGTCTCCCACCCTGTTCCTCCCTTGGTCAGTCTCATCCAACAGAATGCTGAAGAGCGACCCCCAAAAAAAGCGGATCCAAGAAAAGCAAACACGGTGGGGAAAGAAGCCAGAGTCCATCCAAAATGGTGCCACCCAGGGAGCCTCCTTCCCTTCTCTTCTTCCCTTCTGCCTTTCCACAGCCAAGCAGAGGCGTCCCCTTCCCAGCCTCCAGTGGCCGGTGGACGAAGGCCAGTGAAAGAGTAGTACGGCAGGGCTTTGTTCCTTGTTCTTGGCCCATCTGCTGGCCCTGGTTTTCTGGGGGTTTCCCCAGGGCTAGGGGAAGCCCCACCAGCTAGCCTTCTGGTCATTCCCAGGGAGGTCAGGCAAAGGCTGGCTTCTGGCAAGGGAGAGGGGAGGCATCCTGTTTCGGCAGGACTTTGTGACCCAACGAGGCAGCCCGGGAAAATATATGACTCTCATTATGATGGCATGGAAAGCGCCGCTGCCTAATTGCTTTTGTCCGTTGGTGGATAGAGATTGAGGCCAGATGTGCTCAGATTCTTTTTTTTTAAGCTGGTGTTGGTCGTTGCTTTGAACAAAGCCATCTATTTCCTCCGCTCTCGAAGGGAAGGAAGACATGAAAGTCCTTCAGCTGCCTGTAAGCTTTCAGATTCGCCTTGATTTTGCTCTTCACAGAAGATGAAATTGTGAAATTGGCCTTGAAAATGTTATTTTCACTTTCCCCGATTCAAAGGGCCATTTGTTTAGCCAAAGAATCGAGCTGCCTCTCTGGTGGCAAAGGAAACGGGAGAATAGATCCTCGTTTTGTCCCCATCAGCTTGGTGCCCGAGGAAGTTCATTCGGAGGGGAGAAAACCAAATCCTCATCAGTTCTCCAGCTCCCCCTTCCATGACACCCAAATGATAAAGAGAAAATCCAGATGTGTTCCCCTGGGATGCCGCTGAGACTGGTATTCAACAGCACATTTTGTTGTGCGGAAATTTCTCGATGTATTTTTGGACAAATGAATAAAAAAATCATTTCTTTTAGACACTTATTCTCTGCAAGGAAGGCCCCCGGGAATAGAGAATGGAGAACTGGCTGGCCTGAAATCGAGAAAGACCTGCGTTCAAGTCAGGCAACTAAACCAAACTTTCTGTATGACCCTGGGCAAGTCACCTAACTATTTCTCAGAGGGCTGACTAAGTCCCGAGACTATATAAATGACTAAGAAAGTACTGGCCATTGACTAAATGATTGACACTGAGAGCATTGGTAAAGG
Source organism: Gracilinanus agilis (assembly GCF_016433145.1). Lineage (NCBI taxonomy): Eukaryota > Metazoa > Chordata > Mammalia > Didelphimorphia > Didelphidae > Gracilinanus > Gracilinanus agilis. The sequence goes on from NW_025387203.1 coordinate 3,806, forward strand.
GAGTTTCCTTCTCAGGAAGTTCCCTCTACCAAGGAAACTCTGGGTCCAGTTTGTCTATATTATAAATGCTATAAGCAAGCATTTATACAGCACCTACTATGTGCCAAACACTATGATAAGCGCTTTTAAAAATATGATTTCATTTGAGCCTTACAAACGACTTTGGGAAGTAGATGCTATTATTATCTACATTTTACAGATGAGGGAATTGAGGCAGAGAGCAGTGAAGTGATTTGCCCACAGCTAGTGAATGTCTGAGGCTAGATTTGAACTCTGGTCTCCCTGGCTCCAGACTCAACTCTGGATTAAGTGTCCTCAGCGCAGTTCCAGGTTGGGGGGAGCAGGGGCATCCTCACCAGGGCATATACCAAATTAAAAAACGACAAGGGGAATTTCTCAAGTCTCATGAATTTTTATATAAATGATGCCCTGTGAAGCCATCATGAGGTGTGGGGCAGAAAGCTGGGAGGAAGCTGGGAGCAAGGAGAGAGAAGCCACCAGTTAGGCTGTTCTCCCTTTGGGTGAGAAGTCCTCCGTGCCAGGGCAGGCGATGGCACGCTCGATATGTAGTAACTGCTCTGCCAGCTGGGTGCCAAATGTCGTCTGGTAAACATCATTATTGCTTCTAATTTAAGTGTGTACTTTGTAGATGTTGCTAGGATAGAGACTGGACCAATGGCAGAAAGAACTTCCAGGGGAGGAAACTCCCTCTACCAGTGCAGGTTGGCAGCTCCCTAACTTACACACTCGGGAGGTTTGCCTGGGGCACTGAGAAGGAAAGATTTGCCCAGGATCACACAGGCAGTGTGGGTCAGAGGTAAGACCTGAAACCATCTTTTCCCGACAAGAAGGCAGTCCTCTAGCCACCATGAAGGTGGATGAAGTGGGCGCTGCTGAGCTTAGAGTCTGGTCATCCGTTGCACCCCGGCCATCGCTAGTCTTCCTAACTTTTGCCTTGCCATTGGACGTCAAGAGATGAAACATAAATCCTCCAGTGAAGCAAATGATCTATTTTGACAATAATAATAGCTAGTATTTATTGGTTACAAAGTGCTACAAATATCATCATTTTATCCTCGCAACAACCCCAGGAAATGGGTGCTATTAATATATCCACATTAACTGCTAACTGGCTGATTTCACCTGGCGCCATTTGCAATTCTTGTCATTTGGAAATATCAAAAAGACCATTCAAGGGACTGCTATTTTTGTCTGCCAAAGTTATCAGGTATTATCTCCAAATCTAAATATGCTAAACACCCATCTATTATCCAAATCTCTCACCAGCTACAAGACCTGATATAGAAAAGCAGAGAAGAGCCTGTCCTGAAACTACCAGAAACATGGACTTTGGATGAGGACATTGAACCTGATGATTCAGGTTATAACAGTGAAGAGGCTAAAGACCAGCAAGGTGATTCCCAACTTCCAGCCTCAAATTCTCATCTAATAAATAGCTCAAGCAGACCTAAATGGTTACATTCACAGTATTTTGTACCTGGTAAGCACTTTTTTCACTCATTCGTTCAGTCAATCACTCATTCGTAATCTTAACTTGGCCAAGAATCAAAGAAAACATTATCTTCTAGACTAAAAGAAAGACATTTCCTGCAAGAGGTCGCCAAAATATGTTGAAAACATGAAACTTCTTAAAAAAAAAAAAAAAAAAAAAAAAAAACCTTTCCCTCTGTGTTAGAATCCGTACAGCAATGGAGGTTAAGTGACTTGCCCAGGGTCACAGAAATAGGAATTTGAGCCAGGACCTCCTCTTTCCAGGCCTGGGCATTCTATCCACTTGAGCCACCTGAAACTTCTCTTGAGAAGCCTTAAGGAAGAAAACATTTCTAAGCCTATCTATAGGAATCTAAAAGTGACTGCTCTTTTACTCATTATAATTTGAGTACAACAAATACTGCTGCTTTATTTGTGTATGAAACAGTAAAGGGGTGGGGGAGCCACTAAAACAAAACAAACAAACAAAAAACCACTGGCTTTTAAGGAAAGAATTCATTCCAGGAAAGAAAAATGTGGTAAGACAACCACAGGTTGGTCCTACAAAAGTTTCCTTACTACCTTTGCACATTAAACTTGACATGATGAAAAATGGCATCAGTTTCCTTTCTCTGGCAGATTTCTAGGAATCAATGAGCCTAAATTAAGAGAGGGGATATTTTGGGGTTCTCAAAATAAGGAAGTAATGAGAGAGGAGCATTTTAAAGAACACTGAATAAAGTAGAAGGAGCTACAAAAATTTATTTTAGAAAGTGACCATAAACTTCTTGGGAAACTAGAAGGCAGAAAATTACCAAGAAATTGCTAATGAGTTTCTCAAAACTTCTCAAATGGGTATATGCCTCTTGGAATCATTTTCTAGAGGGAGGGGAGATCCATATTTGGACTTTTTCCAGAAAATTATAGGTGTCACCAATGATGATCAAGAAGACCTCTTCCATCAAGAAATCTCCTCAATGGGAAGCCAGTACCAAAGCAAATAACATCTAAATATGTTGCTAGTCTTACAGTATGAGGGAGGATGTCCCACAAGGAAAGCATAATGGACATCATCTATAGCTACATTTTTAGGTGAGTTAGAAGAACAGAGTTTTTTAGATAGTTTAAAAAAATATGAAATCAACCAAATGGAAAGAATGTATTAAATTCCTACTACTCAGTGGTTTCTTGTTTTTGTATGATAAGCTGACACATCGTCACTGCCCTCAAGGAGCTTACATTCTATATCCATTTGGCAAATATTTAATAGGTACCTACTATGTGCCAATCATTTTGTTAGGTATTGAAGACCCAAAAACAAAAATGAAGAAGACTCTGCCCTGGTTAGGGCACAGGAGAGAAAGCGCATATACAGGCATGTGTATGCTTAAATATTTATGTATGTATATGCAAAATTAAAAAAAAGAAATCGGAAAAGGCACTGGTGGGTGATGGGACTGAGAAAAGCTATATTTAGAAAGTGGTTTCAGGCCTGAATTTTTAAGGAAAGGAGGTAAACAGATTTTTTAAATTCTTATCCTTTTAAATCCTTTAAAATTTTTTTTAAGGAAATGAGGTAAAAAAATTTTAAAGAAACAATTATTCTAAGACATAATAGGGAGAAAGGAGTGCATTCCAGGCAAGAGGGGCCACTAAGACAAAGGCAAGGAGAGGAGAGATGATTCCTCAGACAACAGGGACCCAACCCACGACCTAGTCATGGGGATGAAGATATGAGGATGTGCCCAACATCACACAGCTAGTAAGTATCAGAGTGGACAGTAGACAAAAATCTGAAGCCATATTTGAATTCAGCAAAACAGATACAGTTCTTTAGGGTTTATCTATTTGGGTGCCTATAATAGAAGGGGAAAATGCATTTGTATGTGTGTGTTGTCCAGTGTACACTTTTGAGAGAAGTGACCCAACATCCATCTTCTCTAATTTTCCCAAAGAGCCTCTCCATAATAAATTCAACAAATAATGATCAAATTCCATTGTGTGCTGGGTGACCTTCTGTATTCCAGAGATACCTAGATAGAAACAAGCCTTGTCTTCAAGGAGCAGAAGTCCCACTCGGAGGAATTTCATGTGGACATGTAGACAAAGGGGTCTAATATAAGGCAGGGAGCAAAGGTGAGCTCGGGGTGCTCTAGGGCTATCTGAGGAGGAGGGATGCTCCAGGAGCCACAGAGCCAGGGAGAGCGGAGGGAGGGCGTGGCATCTGAGCTGGGCAGAGACCACACCAGCCAGCCCAGTAACTCCAACAAGGCCAGGAATTGTGTTCGAAAAGAGAAACTATTTGTGTAAATGAGCTGTAGGGGTACATGTTTCAAGAGAACAGGCAGGACAGGGAGGCCATCAGGAGGCTAGATGGAGGTCATTATAAACTGAGTATTTTGAAATTCCACATCTGGCACAAGTTGTCAGAGTAGAGCTCACATATATTTAGTTTATATTCCAGTCTCAAAATCACCTGCCTCATTATTTCCAAATTAATTTTTTTTTCAGAAAGGGGTAAAGGGAGATGGAGAGAGGAAGGGGAGGAAAGAGACAGACAGACAAACAGACAGAGAGGGGGAGAAAGAATGAGAGAGAGACAGAGAGAGGGGAAAAGAGGGGGGAGAGAGAGGGAGAGAGAGGGAGAGAGAGAGGGAGAGAGAGACAGAGAGGGGAA
>NW_025387204.1:0-6247 GCF_016433145.1 Gracilinanus agilis
ATATATTTATCTAAGTGGGGATTAACATCTTCTAAAAGAGAATATTGACTTCCAGGTTAAGATGGCTGCAGCATAGAAGCAGGGAGCTTAACTCTCCTAACCCACCTACATATGATACCAGATGAATGCAACGGACCTCACAATAAGGCACAGCATTTAACGTATTTGGGATTTGAGCATTTCCATGCTATAAGGGGGTGAAATAGCTCTCACTAAAACATGAGTTGATCAATCCCCCCACACACACACACCCCACCTACAATGCCAAAGCCAGTGCACAAGAGTTAGAGCAAGCTTGGGGCATTTACTATGTTCTTGGCAGCTCCCTGTGTCCACAAGGGGCTGGCTCCTGAGAGCAGCAAGACTTAAGACCCCAAGAGGCTAAAGAATAAAGACTTTGAAAGTGGACCTTGGGCACGGACCTAGAGCAGAGGGGTGTGGGACTGTGGAAGCAGCTCACTGAGACTCTTAAAGGGGCCTTGGGCAGAGGAACAAGCAAGGGGACCACCAGGAAGCTTGACCCTGAAAACAACTAGACTTAAGACCCCAGGAGCCTAAAGAGCACAGACCTTGGGCTCAAGGATAAAGCTGAGAGGGACGGGACTGTGCTATGACTCAGGCAAAAACTGTTCCACAGCTCTCTATACAGAGACCCTGCCTGCCTCACCCAGACTTCTGACTGAGAAAGAAAAACAGCATAATAATGGCAAGCAATGCCCAAGAACTAACCAAAAGAAAGAAGAAGAGGAAAGCATTAACTCTCAATAACTATTATAGAGAAAAAATCTAAACAACAGAGCAGACAGCAGAGGAGGTCAAACAATCACATCCAAACCTTCCCAAAAAATGAAAATTGGTCACATGCTCTTGAAGAGTTCAATTCTGAGATCACAAAAAAGATGGAAGAAATTTGGCAAGAAAAGTGGGAAATAGCTCAGAAGGAAATTAACAGGTTAAAGGACAGAAACTCTCAGTTGGAGAAAGATGCCCCCAAATCAAACAAAATAATAAGCAAATTGGAGAGCCAAATTAAACAGCAGGAAACCATTAAAAACAGTATAGACCAATTTGAAAAAGAAAATCAAAATATTTTAGCAGAAAACCAGTCTCTAAAGACCAGAATAAGGCAAGTAGAAGCCAATGATCTTGCAAGATAGCAAGAACTAAAAAAGCAAAGTCAAAAGATTGACAAAATAGAAGGAAACATGAAATATCTCACTGAGGAAATGACAGATGAAGAAAACAAATCTAAAAAGACAATTTGATAATCATTGGTCTTCCTGAAAAATCAAAAATTAATAGAAATTTGGACACCATACTACAAGAAATTATCCAAGAAAACTTCCCTGATGTTCTTCAGTAAAAGGGCAAAATGGACATTGAAAGGAGCCATAGATCACCCTCTACACTAAACCTTCAAAAATCAACCCCCGGGGGAGGCAGCTGGGTCACTCAGTGGATTGAGAGCCAGGCCTAGAGACAGGAGGTCCTAGGTTCAAATCAGACCTCAGACACTTCCCAGCTGTGTGACCCTGGGCAAGTCACTTGACCCCCATTGCCTACCCTTACCAATCTTCCACCTATAAGTCAATACACAGAAGTAAAGGGTTTAAAATTTAAAAAAATCAACCCCCAGGAATATAATTGCCAATTTCAAGAGTTTCCAAGTTAAGGAAAAAAATATTACAAGAAGTCAGAGACAATTCAGATATCAAGGAACACCAATCAGGATCACACAGGATATGGCAGATTCCACATTAAAAGGCCACAAGGCTTGTAATATGATATTAAGAAAGGCAAGAGAATTGGGTCTACAATGAAAGATCACCTACCCATCAAAACTGACTATATACTTCAAGGAGAAAGTATGGGCATTCAACAAGATAGAAGATTTCAAAATATTTGTAAAGAAGAGACCGGAATTTAGTGGAAAGTTTGATATCCAACTACAAAAATCAAGAGAAACATGAAAAGATAAATAAGAAACAGAGGGGGAAAGAAAGAAAACTCTTATTTGTAAATTTGCTTCTTTAAGGGCTTCAGTACCTTCTTTTCTTCTTGGGTTACAAATTGATTGAAATTATTGTGTCCCTTAAAGAAAAGATTTTCCCCTCCCCCCATTCTCTTAATTACCTTATAGCTTCAATAAGATCAAATTATTTGAATTCCTATATGGAGAAATGTTGTATATAATTTTCAAAAATTTTATTCACTATTATAGTAATTAGAAGAATTATTCATAGGGAGAGTTTGGAGTACTAAATAGTCTAAGATGATATGGGGGGGGGGAAGGGGGAGAATAGAAGATGGCACCAAGAGAAACTTGAATGAATAAGAAACATTGGATAATCTATACCACACAAAGAGAGCATGAGAAGTGTAGGGGATTCTTATTATAAAAAGGAAAGGAAGAGAGCATTAAAAGGTAATACTTAAGCCTTACACTCAGCGGAATTAAACCTGAGAGAGAAGAGTAGTTATATCCATTGGGATATAGAATTCTATCTTACCCTACTGAGAAAATCAGAAGGGATAAACCAAGGGGAGCAGTGGAGTGGGGAATTCCAAAAGAGAGGGGAAGAGAGGAGGGTGGGAATTCATTAGACCTTATATAATAATAAGAGGGGAACAAAAATGGAGGGAGTAGAAAGGTAAGTAAACTAAAGGGTGATAAGAGGGAGTGATTTAAAACAAAACACTGGTTTAAAAGGGAATAGTGTAAGAAGAAGGGGCAGAACTAGGAGAGGATATCAAAATGTTGGGGAATACACAGCTAATAATTATAACTCTGAATATTAATGGGATGAACTCGCCCAAAAAACAGAAGCAAATAGCAGAGTGGATTAGAAAACAAAATCCTACCATATGTTGTCTACAAGAAACATACATGAGGCAGGTGAACATATATATGGTTAAGGTCAATGGCTGGAGTGAAAATTTTTTAAACGCTTATCTTCTGTGTATCAGCTCCTTGGTGGAAGAGTGGTAAGGGTGGACAATGGGGGTCAAGTGACTTGCCCAGGGTCACACAGCTGGGAAGTGTCTGAGGCCAGATTTGAACCTAGGACCTCCCATCTCTAGGCCTGACTCTCAATCCACTGAGCAACCCAGCTGCCCCCTGGAGCAAAATCTATTGGGTTTCAACGGAGAAAAAGAAGGAATTAGTAGCAATTATGATATCTGACAAAGGCAAAGTAAAAATAGGTCTGATTAAAAGAGATATGGAAGGTAACTACATCCTGAAAAGGCAGTATAGACAATGAGGAAATAACAGTACTCAACATATATGCACCAAATGGAGGAAAGGAGAAATTGGCAGAGCTCAAGGAGGAAATAGACAGGAAAACTATCCTGGTGGGAGATTTGAACCTTCTACTATCAGATCTAGATAAAATAAACCAAAAAATAAATAAGAAAGAGGTAATAGTGGTAAATAAAATCATAGAGTTAATAGATATGTGGAGGAAAATAAATAGGGCCAAAAAGGTATACACCTTTTCAGCTGCACATTGTACATTCACAGATATTTACCATGTTCTAGGGCATAAAAACATGGCAAGCATGCAAAAGAGTAGAAATAATAAATGTAAACTTTTCAGATCATATTGCAATAAAAATAAAAATTAGTAAGGGCGCAAGGACAGGCAAATCAAAAACTAACTGGAAATTTAATAATATGATTCTCCAAAATCAGTTAGTTATAGAATAAATCATAGAAACAATAATTTCATTGAAGAGAATGACAATGAGTAGACATCATATCAAAATCTATGGAATGCAGCCAAAGTAGTAATCAGGGGGAAATTTATATCCTTGCATGCATATAATAGCAAATTAGTGAAAGAAAATATCAGCGAGCTGGGCATGCAAATCAAATATATAAAAAGATAAGAAATTAAAAATTCCAAGTTAAAAGCTAAATTAGAGATTATAAAAATTAAAGGAAAATTAATAAAATTGAAAGTAAAAGAACTATTAAATTAATAAATAAGACTAGAAGCTGGTACTTTGAAAAAAAGTAAAATTGACAAAGTACTGGTAAATCTAATTAAAAAAAGGAAAGAAGAAAACCAAATTATCATTATTAAAGACGAAAAGGGAGACTTCACCTCCAATGATGAGGAAATCAAGGCAATCATTAAAACCATTTTGCCCAATTATATGGCAATAAATATTGTAATCTAGGTGATATGGAGGAATATTTACAAAAATATAAGTTGCCTAGATTAACAGTAGAAGAAATAGAATATTTAAAGGATCCCATATAAGAAAAAAAAAATTGAATAAGCCATCAAAGAACTCCCTAAGAAAAAAAATCCCCAGAACCAGATGGATTCACAAATGAATTCTATCAATCTTTCAAAGAACAACTAATCCCAATACTATACAAATTATTTGACATAATAAGCAAAGAAGGAGTTCTACCAAACTCCTTCTATGACACAAATATGCCACCGTTCCCAAAGCCAGGTAGACCAAAAACAGAGAAAGAAAACTACAGACCAATCTCCTTAATGAACATAGATGCAAAAATCTTAAATAGAATACTAGCAAAAGACTCCAGCAAGCTTCCGGGTTAAGATGGCAGCAGAGTAAGAAGCAGCTCTTAACCTCTCCTGACCGAAACACACAAAACTCCTCAAGGGGACATAAAAACAAGTCCCGACGAACGGAGGAACCCCACAACAGGGCACAGCATGGAAGGTACGTGGAATCGAGACATTTCCAGGCTAAAAAGGGCTCTCACTCACTCAATCGCGAGCTGAGCAACCGCCCTACCCCCACCCCCTCCACACTCACCTATAGCTCCGAACCCAGCTAAAAAGAAATAGAGCAAGTTTGGGGCACCCATCGAGTCATCGGCAGCTCCGGGACCTGTTCCTGAGAGCAGCAAGACTTAGGACCCCATTAAGTCAAGAACGCACGCGAAATCTGAGCACGGGAGCAGAGAGTGGAAGCTGGGAGCAGAGAGCCGGCTGAGCAGAGGCGTGGGTGCTGGCTGAGCAGAGGCGTGGGCGTGGGTGGAGGCGGACACAGCCAGGAACTAAAGCCTAAGTGGGGAACCAGTGCAGACGGGTATACGACTGTGGAAGCAGCGCCCTGAGACTTGTAAAGAAACCTCCAGCAGAGGATCAAGCAAGGGAATCCACCAGGGGGCTTGACCTTGGAAAAAACTAGAACTCAGACCTCAGGACTGAGCGCGAGGATAAACCTGAGAAGCTGCTGGGCTAATGATGGCTAATCAGTTACAGGAAATTCAAAAGAGAAAGAATAATAACAAAAAAAAGAAGTCTTTAACACTCGACAGCTTCTACACAGAGAAAATCCAGACAACCGAGCAAACAGAGGAGGAGAACAAACAACCATCCAGACCCTCCCCAAATAAGGAAAACTCCTCACAAGCTATGGAAGAGTTCAAATCTGAGATTTTGAGGAAAATGGAAGAGATCTGGCAAGAAAATAACAGTTTAAAAGGTAGAATCTTGCAACTGGAAAGCGAGGCTCAGAAACCAAATGAACTGATAAGAAAATTGAACACCAGAAATGACCAGATTGAAAAGGAATACCAGAAGATTATGGCCGAAAACAAGAAGATTATGGCCGAAAACCAAAAGATTATAGCCGAAAATCAATCCCTAAAGGCTAGAATTGAGCATGTAGAAACTAATGATCTCTCAAGACAACAAGAACAAATAAAACAAAGCCAAAAGACTGAAAAAATAGAAGGAAACATGAAATATCTCAATGAGAGAGTGACAGACCAAGAAAACCGGTCTAGAAGAGACAATTTGAGAATAATTGGTCTTCCAGAAAAACCAGAAATTAATAAAAACCTGGACTCTATACTAACAGAAATAATTCAGCAAAATTGCCCTGAAGTCCTACAACAAGAGGGCAATATAGACATTGAAAGAATTCATATAACACCTGCGGCATTCGATCAAGAAAGGAAAACACCAAGAAATATCATTGCAAAATTCAAGAGTTTCCAAGCAAAAGAAAAAATCTTACAAGAAGCCAGAAAGAAACAATTCAAATATCAAGGAGCAACAATCAGGGTCACACAGGATCTGGCAGCCTCAACACTAAAAGACCGTAAGGCGTGGAATACGATATTCAGAAAGGCAAGAGAGCTGGGCCTGCAACCACGGATCAACTACCCATCAAAATTGACTATATATTTCCAAGGGAAAGTATGGGCATTCAACAAAATTGAAGAATTCCAGGTATTTGCACAGAAAAGACA
>NW_025387205.1:0-4830 GCF_016433145.1 Gracilinanus agilis
CTCTCTCTCTCTCTCTCTCTCTCTCTCTCTCTCTCTCTCTCTCCTGCTTTAGCTCCTACCTCTCTAACCTTTGATTCTCTGTTTTCTCTGCTGGCTCCTCCTCTAGATCTTGTAACAGTAGGGTTAGAGTGAGGGAGTTCCTCTAACCCTGTCTTTGGCCCTCTACTCTCCTCCCTCTTGGCTTCTTTACTGGGTGATTTCATCACCTACCAGGGATGCAAGCACCATCTCTCTGCTGATGAATCTCAGATCTGCATTTTCTGCCCCAATCTCTGTGCTGAGCTCCAGTCTTGCATCTCTAATTTCCTTACAGGGATTTCACAGTAGGTGACCAGTAGAGGTCTTGAGCTCAGTGTGTCCCAAACACATTGTTCTCTCTCACCTAGACAGAACCCCCACCTTCTCTATAGCTTTATCCTCATCCCTTGGGCTCAAAACCAAGGAGCCGCCCCTTGACTCCACACTGTCCCTTACCCACATATCCAATATGGCTCCAGGACCTGTCAGTTTCACCTTTGCAGCATCTCTCCAATGCGCCCCCTTCTGTCCTGTGTCACTTCCATCCTCCTGGTAGAGGCTCACATCTCTTCCCTCCTGGACTATTAAGACAACCTGCTGCTGGGTCTGTCTGCCACAAGGCTCTTCCCACTCCAAGGCCTTCTCCATTCTCCCACCAGAGTGATTTTCCTACAGCACAGTTCTGATCGTGTCACTCCCCTACTCCATAAACCCCAGTGGCTCCCTATTCCCTTCAGGATCAAATACAAACCATTCTGTTTGGTGTTCAAAGCCCTCTTTCCCATCTTCTTATTCATAACTCCCCAGTCTCTATTCTTGCATCTAGGGAACCTGGCTTCCTGCATTCCTTCTGCTATCAGCTTTTTAAATATCCCTGACCTTCTGTCTAAGAATTAGTGCTCAGCTTCTGTTGGGAGGAAGAATATGGGTAATAGGGAGGCAATTGGGGGTAAGTGGTTTACCCTAGATCACATAGGCAGGAAGTGTCTGAGGTTAGATTGGAACCCAGGACCTCCTGTCTCTAATTCTAGTTCTTTATTCACAGATTCACCTAATTGCCCCAAAATGGAAAAAGTGTTTGTTTTTAACCTTTACTTTCCATTTCAGGATCAATTCTTTTTTTTATTTCACTCTCCTTTTTTTATTTAGAATATTTTCCCATGTTAACATGATTTATGTTCTTTCCTCCCTCCTCCCAGAGCTGACAAGCAGTTCCACTGTGTTATATGTGTATCACTGTTCAAAACCTATTTTCATGTTGTTCATATTTGCAATAGTGTGATCTTTTAACACTAAAACCCCAGTCCTATCCCCATAGAACCATGTGATCAATCATATGTTTTTCTAAAGCATTTCTGCTCCCACGGTTCTTTCTCTGGCTGTGGAGAACTTCTTTCTCATAAGTCCCTCGGGATTGTCCTGGGTCATTGCATTGCTGCTAGTAGGGAAGTCAGTTACATTTGATTGTGCTACAATGTATCCGTCTCTGTGTACAATGTTCTCCTGGTTCTGCTCCTTTCACTCTGCCTCAATTCCTGGAGATTGTTCCAGTTCACATAGTATTCCTCCAGTTCTTCAGTCCTTTCAGCACAATAATATTCCATCACTATCAGATACCACAATGTGTTCAGCCATTCCCCAATTGAAGGGCATCCCCTCATTTTCCAAATTTTTGCCACCAAAAGAGTTCTGCTATAAATATTTTTGTACACGTATTTTTCCTTATTATCTCTTTGGGGTACAATCCCAGCAGTGGCTTGGCTGGATCAAAGGGCAGGTAGTCTATTAAAGCCCTTTGTGTATAGCTCCAAATTGCCTTCCAGAATGGTTGGACCAATTCACAACTCCACCAACAATGTATTAGTGTCCCAATTTTGCCACATCCCCTCAAACATTTATCACTTTCCTTTGTTGCTATATTGATCAGTCTGCCAGGTGTGAGTTGATATCTCAGAGTTGTTTAAATTTGAATTTCTCTAATCAGGAGGGATTTAGAACACTTTTTCATGTGCTTATTGATAGTTTTGATTTCATCATGTGAAAACTACCTATTCATGTCCCTTGTTCATTTATCAATTGGGGAATGGCTTGTTTTTTTGTAAACAATTTAGTTCCTTATATATTGGGGAAATTAATCCTTTGTCAGAGAGTTTTGTTTTAAAAATGTTCTCCAAGCTTGTTGCTTTCCTTCTAATTTTGGTTGCATTGGTTTTCTTTGTACAAAAACTTTTAAATTTGATATAATCAAAGTCATTCATTTTACATTTTGTAATGTTCTTTATCTCTTGGTTGGTCTTAAATACTTTCCTTTCCCCCAGATCTAACAGGTATACTATTCTATATTCACCTGATTTATGATTTCCTTTTTTATATTTAAGTCATTTACCCATTCTGAATTTATCTTGGCATAGGGTGTGTTAGATTTAAAATTAGGTTTGACTAAATATGAGAATTATAAAAGTGAGATTCTGGTTGCCATTTATAAAATATTAGCCCTTAAGTCAAAAATGACTCTTAGTAGCTTTTTATTTACAAGGTAGACATATTGAAAGTGGGAAATGTAGGAAGGAGACAGAGCCTACCAGCCTAAGTGCTGATCTGGTAAGTCCAGCTCAGCCCCCAGAAAGGGTGGTGTCGTCAACCAGAAATCCACCAACGCTATCCTCTTTCCTTTCCCAAATCACTCACCCAACAATACTCTCTGGTGTAGAAAGCTCCAGTCAAGGATGAGTCTAGGACAAAGTGACTGCCTCTAAGAGTCTTCCTTCAGCCTGATTCACCAACACAGAATGAATACAAGAAGAATGTCCCTTGTTATGTTCAAACTCTGAGAATTGTTAGTCTCACCTTGATTGACAGGTGAAGACAGTTGGAGACTTAGGAATGTTCCCAGAGGCCATGAGACAGGGCAAAGGCGGTTTGGCCTGAGAGTATAAATACCCCTAACAGCCATCTGGGAGGGGTCTTTGGGCTTTGGGCTTTTGATTTGGTCCTTGGCCTTTGACCACTGATTTTTTATCTTGGGTCTTGGAGCATTGATCTGTGGATCCCTGACCATGGGTCATTGGTTCTCCCTGAATCTCCCTAGATCTTTAGGCATTTGAATCATCATTAGCTATTTAGGTATCTGGGCCCAGGTGGTGAACAGGAGGAAGGGAGGTGAAGAAGAAGAGGGAGGTAAGGGTGGATATTTCCTGAAGGTTGTCAAGGCTGACATATCACAAACTGATAATGAGGAAGCTGAGAGAAATCACAGTATCTGTACCAACCGAGCAGATTGCCCTCTCTGGTTTAGCAGTGGCCAAGCTGAACCAGAGGAGTATGAACAATAGCTCCAGCTTTACTGAAACAACAGCCTACAGTCCTGAGGGATTATTGATCAAAGATATTAGTGTGACAGGGTCTCCTATCTCCAATATGTTCCTGATTATTCCTTTCCCTATTTAAGATCAATAGATAAAGTTTCATTAAGTACCTTCCTGAGTGGTCATTATATCACAACCCTTTGGGAGGGAGCAATGCTCTAGACCTTTAAGGTTATTTAGAATAGGGAATTATATCATCCAGCAAGGGTGATTGGGTTGGTGTTTCCCCAGTCACCAGCTACCTAGAGGAATATAAAGACACAGCTTCCCCAACCAATATCCCCTAGGAGCAGAGTAGTATCAGAGTCCTATTTTCTTTATAATACCCTTCAGCTCAGCACAACAATGCTGAGCGAATGAATGAATGAATGAATGCTCAGGCTGGCCTTTTTAAAGCAGTTTTCTCAATGTCACTCCTTGGCTCTCTTCTACTTCATGGGAACCAATCACAGCCTCCTAATTTGCCTAGCACTGCCCAAAGTGGGGCAGTGCTTGTGGCCTTTTGGGGGTGTGAACTAGTAAATGACCTGAGAGCTCTCTTACTTAATGGTTAGCTAGCTACTAAGTAGAGGTACTTTAAGTTCTTGATTTGATTAAATTAAAGTTTGCTGACTGATTAAAAAACTAATGGACTTCTGTACTGGCAGCAATGCAATGACCCAGGACAATTCTGAGGGATTTATGGAAAAGATGCTACCCAGATTCAGAGGAAGAACTGCAGGAGTGGAAACACAGAAGTAAAACAACTGCTTGAACACACGGGTTGATGCGGGCATGGTTGGGGATGTAGACACTAAACGACCACACCAATACAACTATCAATAATATGTAAATAAGTCTTGATTGATCACACATGTTAAAACCAGTGGAAATGAGCATTGGATATGGGGCAGGGGGATGAAGGGGGTTGAAGGCGAAAGTAAAAACAAGACTCATGTAACCATGGAAAATTTTTCTAAAAAAAATAACATATTAAAAAAATAAAATAAAATAAAAAGCTAAGAGTCTAATTCTCTCTTTACAGGCTTGAGATGTTGATCTAAACCTAATTTTCCCAATACTGTTTTCCAATTTTCCCAGCAGTTTTTGTCAAATAGTGAATTCTTTTCCCAAAACCTGGGATCTTTGGGTTTATCTAACACTAGCTTGCTGAGGTCATTTACCCCAAGTCTATTCCATTGATGGTCCCTTCTGTCTCTTAGCCTGTACCATATTCTTTTGATGACCACTGCTTAATAGTACAGTTTAAGATCTGGTACTGCTAGACCCCCATCCTTCACACTTTTTTTCATTATTTCAATAAAAATGGGTGTTGTATTGTGTCAAAGGCTTTTTCTGCATATATTGACATAATCATGTGATTTCTGTTAGTTTGGTTATTGATATGGTCAATTATGTGGATGGTTTTCCTAATATTCAACTATCCTTGCATTCTTGGTGTAAATCC
>NW_025387206.1:0-6383 GCF_016433145.1 Gracilinanus agilis
ATATATATATATATCTTAGAACTAGTGAAAGGTGATTCATTTCTTGTTAAGCCTTTGCATGAGCTGTGAGTGTAAATGTATTTTACAAAATAGCAGATTCACAATGCACATTGAAATAAAGTACCATAATTTCTAATAACACATTTTAAAACAATAACAAACTCATTATTATAATAACTTGCTATGATGTCTAAAAAATTGTATGCTTGTTACAAATTCAACAGGCATAGTAAACCTTGGCTGTTACTGCCTCCATAACAATTGTGGGGGAGAGCCTAAAAAGAAATCTGATTTTTTTAAAAAAAACCTTCTGCGTCTAAATTATCCTTAAGAATTCTAGATCCTTCTGATAAAAGCAGGCTAAAACAGAGACTAACATCACACAGACAGAAGCTCTTCTGGCTTCCTGCTCAAAAATAAATAAATAATAAATAAGTAAATGAATGAATGAATAAATAAATAAATAAATATATGACAACCATTCTTCACAATAAAATATATAAAACCTTATCATTTAAGACAACAATTCTTTAAAATAAATATATAAAAACCTTATCATTTATACAGAAGGGATTAGGATCTCAAGTCAATTTTAAAGACCTCTCACAAAATTAAAATTTAAATTCTCAAGGCATCAAAATCTCCAAGGTTGTACATAATAATCAAGATAGAATAAAAACTTATGACATGTGCTCCTATAGTTGAGATGGCAAATCCTGTATACATAAAGCAATTTACAATTTTAAAATGTGTAAGATGTTCATAAATGGTACAGAAAATAGCATTGTTTTGATACAGTAAAAAATGAAACCTTAAATGAATTAGGAAATACAATATGAGTAACAGATAACAAGCTATGCAGTCAAAAAAAAACAAAGCATTTTACCAGTTCTAATAGATTTGTTCACTATTTGGGAGTTAAAGTAAAATCATGAACAGAATTAATCTAGCAGCCAAAACTTCATTAGCTTAAACTGATTCAGTGCAACAGAAAATCAACAAAAACTGATAAAATTAATTCACAAAAGTAATCAGCAAAGTACAGTAAGAAACAGAGTCTTTTTAAAACAGAAATAAAACTCATTTAGTTCTGAGGTTTTAAAATCCACCTCTGGTCTGATTCAAGGTCTTTGCAATCAAGCTCTGCTCTGAGCTCAAGTTCAAGTCTTAGGCAAGCTTAGTAGTATGTATGGGGGTGAATTTTCCTCTTAGTTTCAGTTTAATATTTGCAAGAAAGTTTGAAATAGGCCATGAGGCCCAATTGAAGAGTAAATGCTAGCTGAGCTAGGGAAAAGCTCAGGTTTGGAGATCCATGTGGGGGAGGGGTGCCTAAAGAACCACATGGAGGGCAATATTTGGGGTAAAAGCTTCTTTCAGGTTAAAATTCATTAAAATCTCAGACTTCAGGTTAAGATGGCGGCAGAGTAAGGAGCAGTTGCTCGATCTCTCCTAACCAGTGCATACAGGACTCCTCAAGGGGACATAAAAACGAATCCAGACAAAAGAAGGAACCCCACAACAGGGCTCAGCATTGAAGGTACGCAGAATCAGGGCATTTACACCTTATAAAGGGGTGTAACAACTCTCACTAAAACACAAGATGAAGCCCCTCTCCCACCCCCACACCACACACCTCCCACAACGCCAAGGCCAACTCACAAGAGTGAAAACAGGATTGCTACAACCAGTTAATCACTAGCAGCCCTAGGGCTTGTACCTGTGTGCTGCAAGAAGAGGGACCCCAAGTAGCTGGGGGTTGTGCACGGACTTTCCCCAAGTGTCCACTTGGGTGAAGGCACAGCCTTGGGGACAAAGATCTCTAACACAGGGACTTTCCCAAGCTCCTGAAGGCAGTGCCCGAGGCTTGAATAAAGATCTCCAGCCCAGGCTTGGACCTCCAGTGAGGACCCTGTGCAGACCAGAGAGGGGTTGTGGAAGCAGCCCCAAAGACTGTTGAAGGAGCCTCAGGCAGAGGGCCAGACCGGGGTCTACCAAGAGGCCTGACCCCAAGGACAAGGAGACCTGAGCCCCGGGAGCTTAGAAAACACAGGCAGGCCCTGAGTGTGAAGACAAAGCTGAAAAGGGGCAGGGCTAACGATGGCAAGCCAAGAACTCCAGAGGAAGAAAAAGATTATCAAGAAAAACTCTGGAATGCTCAACAACTTTTACACAGAAAATCCAGACAATAGAGGAGGACAAACAAGTAATCATATCCAAACCTTCCCCCCAAAATGAAAGCTGGTCACAAGCTATTGAAGAGTTCAAAAATGAGATGTTGAAGAAGATGGAAGAGATCTGGCAAGAAAATAACAGCTTAAAAGGCAGAATTTTGCAATTGGAAAGTGAGGCTCAGAAATCAAATAAACTAATAAGCAAATTGAACACCAGAAATGACCAGATTGAAAAGGAAAACCAAAAGATTATAGACAAAAACCAGTCCTTAAAGGGTAGAATTGAAAAATTAGAACATAATGATCTCTCAAGACAACAAGAACAAATAAAACAAAGCCAAAAGACTGATAAAATAGAAGGAAACATGAAATATAATGAGAAAGTGGCAGACCAAGAAAACTGGTCAAGAAGAGACAATTTGATTGGTCTTCCAGAAAAGGCAGAAATTAATAGAAACTTGGACTCCATACTTAAAGAAATTATTCAGCAAAATTGCCCTGAAGTTCTACAACAAGAGGGCAATATAGACATTGAAAGGATCCATAGATCACCCTCTACACTGGACATAGAAAAGTCAACACCAAGGAATATAATCGCAAAATTTAAGAGTTTCCAAGTAAAAGAAAATATCTTACAAGAAGCCAGAAAGAGACAATTCAAATATCAAGGAGCACCAATCAGGATCACACAGGATCTGGCAGCCTCCACGCTAAAAGATCTAAAGGCTTGGAACACAATATTCAGAAAGGCAAGAGAGATGGGTCTTCAGCCACGGATCAACTACCCATCAAAACTGACTATATACTACCAGGGGAAAGTTTGGGCATTCAACAAAATTGAAGAATTCCAAGTTTTTGAACAAAAGAGACAAGGACTAAATGGAAAGTTTGATACCCAACCACAAAAACCAAGAGAAACATGAAAAGGTATATAAGAAACAGAGGGAAAAGAAAGAAAACTTATAATTCTTTAAATTTGACTCTTTAAGGGCTTAAATAAGATCTAATTATCTATATTACTAGGTGGAGAAATGCTATGTATAATTCTCTGTAGTGAACTCGATTCACTAGTATAATATTCACTATTATAGCAACCAGAAGAATAATTCATAGGGAGAGGATAGGATACTAAATGGTCTAAGATGACAGGGGGTGGGAAAGAGGGGAGGAATAGTAGGGAACACCAAGAAAAATCTGAGTAAATAAGAAAAATAAGATATTCTATTACACACAAAGAGGGCATGGGAAGGGGAGGGGATAAATATTATCATAAGAAGGAGAGGAAGAGAGCATTAAGAGGGAATAATCAAACCTTACTCTCAGTATAATTAACCCGGAGAGGGAAGAGTAGCTTTGTTATCCATTCTGATAAAAAAACTCTATCTAACCTTACTGAGAAAATCAGAAGGGACAAACCAAAGGGAGCAGGGGAGAGGGGAGGTCAAAAAAGGGAGGGGAGAAGAAGGGGGAGGGAATTCATTAGGTCTTTAAAAATAAAAAGAGGGGAATAACAAGGGAGGGGCCAGAAAGGGAAGTCAATCAAGGAAGGGGATAAGGGACACTGGCTGAAAGCAAACTACTGGTTTAAAAGAAAATAGTGTAAGAAGAAGGGGTGGGTCTAGAGGAGGATACAAAAATGTCAGGGAATGTACAACTGATAATTGTAACTCTGAATGTGAATGGGATGAACTCGCTCATAAAACGGAAGCAAATAGCAGAGTGGATCAGAAACCAAAATCCTACCATAGGTTGTCTACAAGAAACACATATGAGGCGGGTAGACACACACAAGTTTAAGGTTAAGGGCTTGAGCAAAATCTTTTGGGCATCAAATGAAAAAAAGAAGGCAGGAGTGGCTATTATGATCTCTGACAAAGCCAAAGTAAAAATAGATATGATTAAAAAAGACAGGGAATGGGGCAGCTGGGTAGCTCAGTGGATTGAGAGCCAGGCCTAGAGACGGGAGGTCCTAGGTTCAAATCCGGCCTCAGACACTTCCCAGCTGTGTGACCCTGGGCAAGTCACTTGACCCCCATTGCCTACCCTTACCAATCTTCCACCTATAAGTCAATGCACAGAAGTTAAGGGTTTAAAAAAAAAAAATCTAAAAAAAAAAAAAAAAAGACAGGGAAGGTCATTACATCCTGATTAAAGGCAGTATAAACAATGAGAAAATAACACTGCTCAATATATATATATGCACCAAGTGGCATAGCATCCAAATTCATGAAGGAGAAACTGGCAGAGCTCAAGAAGGAAATAGATAGTAAAACCATAATAGTGGGAGATCTAAATTTTCCTCTTTTAGATCTAGCTAAATCAAACCGAAAAATAAATAAGAAAGAGGTAAGAGATATGAATGAAGTCCTAGAAAAATTAGATTTAATTGATATGTAGAGAAAAATAAATAGGGACAAAAAGGAATACACCTTCTCTTCAGCTGCACATGGTACATTCACAAAGATTGACCATGTAATAGGACATAGAATCATTGCAAACAAATGCAAAAGAGCAGATATAATAAATGTAACCTTCTCAGATCATAATGCAATAAAAATAATAATTAGTAAGGACACACAGACAGGCAAATCAAGAACCAATTGGAAATTAAACAATATCATTCTCCAAAACCAATTTGTGAAAGAAGAAATCATAGAAACAATCAAAAATTTCATTGAAGAGAATGACAATGATGAGACACCCTACCAAACTCTGTGGGATACAGCCAAGGCAGTACTCAGAGGGAAATTTATATCCTTGAATACATATATTAACAAATTAAGGAGGGCAGCAGAGATTAATGAATTGGGTATGCAACTCAAAAAATTAGAAAGCAAACAAATTAAAAAACTTCAGATGAAAACTAAATTAGAAATACTAAAAATTAAGGGAGAAATTAATAAAATCGAAAGTAAAAGAACTACTGAATTAATAAATAAGACTAGAAGCTGGTACTTTGAAAAAACAGATAAAATACACAAAGGACTGGTCAATGTAATAAGAAAAAGGAAAGAAGAAATCCAAATTGACAGTATCAAAGATGAAAAGGGAGACCTTACCTCTAATGATAGGGAAATTAAGGCAATCATTAAAAACTATTTTGCCCAATTATATCGCAACAAATATAACAATTTAGGAGATATGGATGAATATCTACAAAAATATAAATTGCCTAGATTAACAGCAGAAGAAATAGTGTACCTAAATAATCCCATATCAAAAAAAGAAATTGAACAAGCCATCAAAGAACTCCCTAAGAAAAAATCACCAGGACCTGATGGATTCACAAGTGAATTCTATCAGACATTCAAAGAGCAACTAATCTCAATAATATACAAATTATTTGATATAAGCAAAGAAGGAGTCCTACCAAATTCCTTTTATCACACAAATATGGTACTGATCCCAAAGCCAGGTAGACCAAAAACAGAGAAAGAAAACTATAGACCAATCTCCCTAATGAACATAGATGCAAAAATCTTAAATAGAATATTAGCAAAGAGACTCCAGCAAGTAATTAGGAAGATCATCCACCATGATCAGGTGGGATTTATACCAGGAATGCAAGGATGGTTCAACATTAGAAAACCATCCACATAATTGACCATATCAACAGTCTAACAAACAAAAATCATATGATTATCTCAATATATGCAGAAAAAGCCTTTGACAAAATACAGCATCCATTTCTATTGAAAACACTGAAAAGTATAGGAATAGAAGGACCCTTCCTAAAAATAATAAACAGTATATACCTAAAACCATCAATTAGCATTATATGCAATGGAGATTAATTAGAAGCCTTCACAATAAGATCAGGAGTGAAACAAGGATGCCCATTATCACCTCTATTATTCAACATAGTACTAGAAACACTAGCAATAGCAATTAGAGAGGAAAAAGAAATTGAAGGTATCAAAATAGGCAATGAGGAGAC
The DNA here is from genome assembly GCF_016433145.1 of Gracilinanus agilis. Classification (NCBI taxonomy): domain Eukaryota; kingdom Metazoa; phylum Chordata; class Mammalia; order Didelphimorphia; family Didelphidae; genus Gracilinanus; species Gracilinanus agilis. Next base: position 6,109 of record NW_025387206.1, read on the forward strand.
TAAGCTATTACTCTTTGCAGATGATATGATGGTCTACTTAAAAAATCCTAGAGAATCAACTAAGAAGCTGGTAGAAATAATCAACAACTTTAGCAAAGTTGCAGGATACAAAATAAATGCACATAAATCATCAGCATTTCTATATATTTCAAACACATTAGAGAAGCAGGAGGTAGAAAGAGAAACACCATTTAAAATTACCCTGGACAATATAAAATACTTAGGAACCTATCTACCAAAAAAAAGACAGCCATTATACAATAACAACTACAAAA
>NW_025387207.1:0-11401 GCF_016433145.1 Gracilinanus agilis
GAGAGAGAGAGAGAGAGAGAGAGAGAGAGAGAGAGAGAGAGAGAGAGGAGAGAGAGAGGACATTTAAATTATACATCTATGGTCTAGTGGAGGTAGTTTATATCTTTCAGGTACAACAGTATTGCAGCTATACACCATCTGCTATGACTAAAGAAAGTTGCCATGCCAAAGAAAAAAGAAGATGAAAGTCTGACAAAAATGGGAATATAGTCCTCTACTTTAATTTCTACTCCATCATAGCTATAGCAACCTGGAGTTAGAGTCAAATAGGGATATTCTCATGTCTTGCAATTTCATATCTAATAGGCTAAATAAGGGAAGGACAACTTCAGAACTTTGTTGAAAAACCATTTCTCTGATTCTCCCCTATAACAGCTCCTCCACTTTGGCACTAATATTTATAACCCCCATAGGGATTGTTGAAATCACTTATCATCTGCTTAGCAACGCTGATCAGTGACTTGTTTGCAGTCCCTTTGTAGTTTTCCTGGAATCAGACTCAAATTTCTGTTAAAGTCCCATAAGATTTAATGACTGATGGAAGGTTTCAAAGTCTAAACTTTGGAGTATGAAGTTAGACATTGAAAATTGATGTTTCAATACGAAATATCAGCTATAATTCCATAAACTGAATGCATAAAATTATATTTAATGGAGAAAGAAAAATAAATTTAAAATATCATTTCTCAAACTTCATTTAACAATGTAAATTTTTAATTTAGATATACCTGTAAACTTCCTAATCACAAAAAATAAGAATGAAAATAAAAGCAAAATCAAATCCAGACAAATATGCAATAATGTACAATGAAAGTGACATAATACAGTTAATCAGTGTCAGTAGATTGTACTGGTTTTATATGAGAGCAATAATCCAAGAGTCTTTTTCTCCAATTTTGTTGACATTCAGAGTATTAAGCAACACATGGAAAAAGCCTTTCCAAGCAGACCAATTTCCTCCAGTTCACTGACAATTCATTACATACATCTTATCTCTTGTGTGTAGATTGAGGAGTAAGAATTCAAATGGTCTAGCTTGTACCGTTGCCTCAGAATCATGAAGTTCATGTAATTTTGCCTGTAATTCCTTCATATAAAAAGGAACAGAACTATATTCCTACCAACCTGGTATTTTTGGCAGTTGGAAACTTAGGCCACACAAGGGAATACACACTCTGGGGTGCATACACAGACCCCACTAGGGAAAGGATGTAATAAATAAACTAAATGAAACTCACAAAGGATTTGGGAAATAGGTAGGGAATGAGAGAGGAACGGTTCAGCTGGGGTAACAGACAGTTTAACTGAAATCCAAACTAACCAGGGAAACAATGAGCTCTGTGGGTCTTTGATGGTTTGGAGGAAAGAACACCAGGATGTATAAAAAGTCAGTTTAATGTTTAAACATGGTTAGATAATGAGGGGAAAGGGCCAAATAACACTTTAAGATTATAGGTTAAGACAAGGGTTTGAGGGTTGGAAATTACTACTCTACTTCTAAGACATGTAGCAAACAGTCTGGGCAAAGACTGGCTGGTCCAAGGGAAAAAAGTTTCTCACTAAGATGTCCTTCATAGATGTATCAGCTTGACTTAGGAACACAGGTAACTCAGCAAGATAATGTACTGGGTAAAGTCAGGGAGATGAATATATCTGCATGTCCACAATATAAGATGTTACTTCAGTTCTCAAACTGAGCTTCTTGACTTGCTGGATGGTCTTGTAGATAGGGATAACTCACTTTCACAGGCTCTTCAGTCAGACAGTTACCTCTTCAAAGCCAAATGTCATTACACAGAGTTACTGAGAAAAATCACTCTTCTGACCACCGTTCCATGATTAGAATTCTCAGGTCTTGCCTGTCAGCTCTGTCTGCTTTTGCTATTTAACCTGAAATCCTACATTTCCCTATAACACTGGTAATGTTGGGTATACAGAGGTAAAAGTTTTGGCCTATATGTGGTCTTAAAAACATTTCAAATTGTAAGATATGTAGATCTGCCCAAAATCTGCTGCTCAGGTAAAAATGGGCTAACTGGGAGAATCTCAAGCCATTTGAAGTGAGTCTGAGTCCACAATTTGCCAATTATGTTTGTAAGTTCTTTGTTCATATTTTTGGAGGGCCAATAATTCTGCAACCTGAGTACTAAAAATTAGAGGGTAATGAAGATGCCCATATGGTATCATGGTCTGTTACAACTATAATGCTAGTGTGGCATGTGCCATGCCTTATAAAATAAGAACCATCAATGTATAGAATTAAATCAGGGTTTTCTAAAGGTGTGTCAGAGAGATCATTCTGGGGCTTTTCCACCATGTCTACTATTAATGAACAATTATGTAGTGGTTCCCCAGAGACTGGCAAATGATGAAGCAATGTTGTAGGATAAACATAGTTATCTCTTATCTAGTAAGCCTTTGATCTGAAAATGTCTGTGTTCTATGTCAGAGCAGTAATATCTTGACCTAATGGGGGAAGAGAAAAGTTAGATGGAAACCCAGGACTATATCTGAGGCTTTTTCCACCATGAACACTATGATAGCAACTGTCCTGAGGCAGAGTGGTATTCTATCAGCCACTAGATCCTGCTGTTCAGAACACTAAGCTATTGGGTTCTGTGCAGGTCTCAATACAATAGAAGTTATTTCATCTATTCATGTACATATAGAGTCACTGGCTTTTTATAGTCTGGAATTCCTAGAGTAGGGGTAGACAGAATAGCTTATTTTAATTTTATGAGAGCCGAACAGTATTAGGAATCTAACTGAAATCATTCAGGAATTGAAATTTTAGTCAGACTTTCAAGAGGTTTAGTAATTTTCCCATAACAGGGTATCCATCATAACAGAACCCCATTCCCCATAAGACTGCTCTCTGCTCCCTCTTTTAAGAGGGAGCAGAGAGTTGCTAAATATCTTCAATAGCAGGTAAAATAAAGCCTAAATTTTCCACTGCTGAAAGCACCACTATAACTTTTACATATAAACCTTATGATCTCTCCTTTGAAGCTCTAAGATGTTATAAGGGGAATTAAACTGTGGGGTAATAAAATGGTTGTAATAAGGGAGTAGGCTAGAGGTAATAGGGAAATTAAGGCAGAGGTAAGGTTGTAATAGGAATAAGGCAGGTAAGGGACTAAAGGTAGTGTGAATAGGGGATGAGGCACTGTGGATAGGGTTTGTGGATCCCTAACGCAGTAAATGCATAATGAAGGTACAATGGTGAAGGTGGAAGATTGAGGTGGTGGGAGTAGTAAGGGACTGACTTAGTTTAGGGAATATAAAGACGGAGGTATAAAGAATTGCAAGGGAGAAGATGAGGTATTCTAGGTAAGCAGCTGCAGTCTGGGGAACACAGATTGGGACTCAAGTTTGAGACAGAGACACTAAAGGAAAACAGACTGAGCCCTTCAAGTAGGAAGGGCACTTCTACAGACAAAGGTTAGGGCCAGCCAAGAATAGAGGGCTTTCTAGTCAGTTTCTCAGGTTCACAAAGGAAGAGTTCAGAGGAAGTATTGAGATTACACTTCCTCCAAAATGGACACCTCCAATTCCCTTCAAGACTCAGAGATAATATTATTCCTTTCTACCCTTCTACCTCTCTTATCCAATCAACTAATGAACTAGCCAAAGGTTTTATTAATTGACAAATAGGGTTTATTGATTTTAGGGTTGATTGGAAGGGATGGAGGGATACAAGGTAACTCTAACAGCTGATTAGAGAAAGCTTCAGGTGGGGGAGGGAGACAGGAATGAGAGACTGAGAAGGACCTGCCTTAAATCAGCCCCGAGAGGTTTTGTAGCCTATAGGGTTAGGAAAGTTGGATACAATGATTCGAGAGATAATTTGTAACAAGGGTAAACCCTATTTGACTATGGGGAAAATAAATCTACTATGTTTGAAAGCTACCACTCAGATCCACCCTCCTTTCAAAACTCCAAGAAATTTAGGAAGGGAAAATGATGATTGGGAATAAGGGAGGTTAGGGAGATCTAAAGGAAATAGTTAAGCTAACAAATTTTAAGAGAAAATCTGCAGAATATAGGCCAGGTTTTCAGTCTAAAGAATAGAGCCCAGTTGACCCTTCTACACTCATTGAGTGTCCAGGGTCAACTGTCTCATATCAGGATTCTAAACCCTTTTCAACTGTCAGAAACTCTGCAATAAGGCTTTGCAGGGTTAATATGCACCCTTTTGCATTACAAAAAGGAGATGTCTATTGTCTTACTGACATGTCTATGGATTTAGTGCCACTAAAGTCAAATCATCAACATATTGAACTAGAGTAGAGTCCATAAAAATAATAGCAGCTATATTATCTTGCAAAATTGGAGGAAATAAAATTGGATTTTCTCCAGATCCATGAGGTAATCTTATCTATGTACATGGGAACCTTTCCAGGTGAAAGCAAATATTTTCCTAGAATTTAAATGGATAAGGGAAAAATGAGAACAGATCCACAACTGTAAAATATATAGCTTCACTAGGGATTCAATAGACACGAGTGGCAGGATTTAGAACCACTAGAAGACTAAGTATAAAATGTGGATTAATTGCACCCTCATTTTGTACAAACTGGTTTAGAGTTTTTTACTTGGGGACTTAAAAATTATATTCTGATTTAGATGAAATTATTATCCCTTGCTCAATTAATGAATCAATTATAAGGGATATCTCTTCAATAGTGTGTTTAGTTAAAGAGTACTAAGGAATGGAACTTGGAGGGGGACATCTTTTGTCATTATATACACAGGAATAACTGACACAAGTAGGCCTGAATCAGAAGAAAATAAGACCCAGAGAGATTCAAGGTTATCTTCTGGAATTCCCAAGGAAGGAGCTCTTATCACCTCCTCAGGAAGATGAACCAGGAACAAAGTCAGAGTCACCAGACAATTGTAGATACAAAGCTGTCTGGAAAGCATGATATTGTGACCCTTAGTTTTCATAACAGTTCTCTCCTTAACATATATTTTAGGCAAATCAGGAATTAAGGGAAATGAATGTTCTACCCATAAAGGGCTCCTAGAAACAATGGGAAAAGAAATGTTAAAATTGTGAGGCTTCTCCAATCACAATTTTTTTAAAAATTACATTTGATATTGGGTTTGTTTACTAAGACTGATTTGGAAACTCCATTGTCCAGGAGATGATCATAATAAGTATTCAACCTAACAGGTCTCATAAGGCTCTTTACTAGGGGGAGGGAAACAGATTGTAATACTTATCATCAAAAAATCAAGGTCTGGAAAAGAGTAGCCTCACTCTCACACTACAAGTTCCCTTCTTTTCCCTAGTTCCATTTAGATCATGATTCTTCTTGTGAAGGTGGGATTAACTCTCCTCTCACCCACTTTTAGATTTAATCACCAAAAGTGTATACACCCCACTTATTCTTAACTATGGGAACATCTGTGATCCAAGTGTCCTGTAGTGGGTGATGAATCAGAAATTACTGACTGCTCCCTGGGCAGTCCTAAGCAAAGCTAAAGCTACAATTGGTCCACATAAAATGGAAGTAACACACAGGAAGTGACACAAAGAAGCATCTTTAAAAGCAGTGGCAAATTCATGTGAAGTTTTAGGAGTTCAGAGTTGGAGTTGGAGTTCAAGTTTGAGTTGGAGCCTGGTTAAGGATCTGATTTGTAGACCTGAGACTGAAATTTGGTGAGACTGTTCTTGAATCTTTCTCTTTGAAATACCACATGGGTAAGTGAAAAGGCTAATTACTTTTCCTAGCTTTTTTCAGGAAGTACTAGCCTCTGGAAAGGCCCCTCATCTAGGAGGAGGGCTCATGGCTAGAACCCTTGTTTAATTTACCTCTGAGCATCTCTTTGCTGGGGCCTCTAAAGTCCTGCCTAGTTAGGACCAGGACAAAGTAATTATCTACTCTATTTCTCATTTCCTTACTTTCACTCTTTCTTCTTTTGTAAATAAACTACCATATTCATACTGACTTGAGTAATATTTTTGTAGACCACATTTTTATACATTTAGTACAGCCTTTAATTTTTAACCCTTACACTCTGGCTATTTTTCTAGTTTCCCCACACGGACTTCAATTCCCTTGACAGGCACTATGGTTTGCCTCATGAGAATTACTAGCTCTACCTCAAGAGAACAAGCCAAGAACTTGCAAAGAGCTAACAAGCCAAAAAGAACTTCTTGCTTTCTCAGTCCCCTCTCTTATAAAGTCATTGATGTCACTCCTTCCCAGTCTCTCTGGTGGGAAAGATTTGATCTCATTCAAGGTCATAGGCCAGTCTTCTGAATGCTAGGAATCATAGGGATAAGAAACAAGACTCTCCCTGGACATTAGGAAGTCCTGAGGCCTTTACTGTCCTTCCATAGTGAGGATGAGAGTCCAGTCAAAGATTAGGGCTGAAACCAATCAAAATGAAATTTCAAAAGGAAAAGAGTGTACATAAAGTAATTAAGATACATAAGAACGTTATCACTATTAAGACATTGAATAGGAGCATATATAGACAGAGAGCAGATATTATGCTGAATATAATGGAATAAAATTAAGGGATAAGGGGTTCTGGGTTAAGATGGCGGCAGAGTAAGAAGCAGCTCTTAACCTCTCCTGACTGAAACACACAAAACTCCTCAGGGGGACATAAAAACAAGTCCAGACGAACGGAGGAACCCCACAACAGGGCACAGCGTGGAAGGTACGTGGAATCGAGGCATTTCCATGCTACAAAGGGGTGAAACAGCTCTCACTAAATCGCGGGCTGAGCAACCACCCCACCTCCACCCCCTCCACACACAACACCTATAGCGCCGAAGCCAGCTAAAAAGAAATAGAGCAAGTTTGGGGCACCCATCTAGTCATTGGCAGCTCCAGGGCCTGTTCCTGAGAGCAGCAAGATTTAGGACCCCAAAAAGCTAACGAACGCACACAAAATTTGAGCTCGGGAACAGGGCGCAGAGCGTGGGCTCAGAGAACAGGCAAGGGCAGAGGCGTGGGTGGAGGCAGACACAGCCAAGAGCTAAAGCTCTGAAACCCTGAGTGGGGAACCAGTGCAGATGGGTATATGACTGTGGAAGCAGCACCCTGAGACTTGTAAAGAAACCTCTGGCAGACGATCAAACAAGGGGGTCCACCAGGGGGCTTGACCGCAGACAGACCCTGAGCGCGAGGATAAACCTGAGAAGCTGCTGGGCTAAGGATGGCTACTCAGTCTCAGGAAGTTCAGAAGAGAAATATTAACAACAAGAAAAAGAAGTCTTTAACACTCGACAACTTTTACACAGAGAAAATCCAGACAACCGAGCAAACAGAGGAGGAGAACAAACAAGCATCCGGACCCTCCTCAAATAAGGAAAACTCCTCACAAGCTATGGAAGAGTTCAAAACTGAGATTTTGAGGAAAATGGAAGAGATCTGGCAAGAAAATAACTGTTTAAAAGGTAGAATCTTGCAATTGGAAAGTGAGGCTCAGAAACCAAATGAACTGATAAACAAATTGAACACTAGAAATGACCAGATCGAAAAGGAATACCAGAAGATTATGGCCGAAAATCAAAAGATCATAGCCGAAAACCAAAAGATTATAGCCGAAAATCAATCCCTAAAGGCTAGAATTGAGCAAGTAGAAGCTAATGATCTCTCAAGACAACAAGAACAAATAAAACAAAGTCAAAAGACTGAAAAAATAGAAGGAAACATGAAATATCTCAATGAGAGAGTGACAGACCAAGAAAACCGGTCTAGAAGAGACAATTTGAGAATAATTGGTCTTCCAGAAAAACCAGAAATTAATAGAAACCTGGACTCCATACTAACAGAAATAATTCAGCAAAATTGCCCAGAAGTTCTACAACAAGAGGCCAATATAGACATTGAAAGGATTCATAGAACACCTGCGACATTCGATCAAGAAAAGAAAACACCCAGTAATATAATTGCCAAATTCAAGAGTTTCTAAGCAAAAGAAAAAATCTTACAAGAAGCCAGAAAGAAACAATTCAAATATCAAGGAGCACCAATCAGGATCACACAGGATCTGGCAGCCTCCACGCTAAAAGACTGCAAGGCTTGGAATACGATATTCAAAGAGGCAAGAGAGCTGGGCCTACAACCACAGATCAACTACCCATCAAAATTGACTATATATTTCGAGGGGAAAGTATGGGCATTCAACAAAATTGAAGAATTCCAGGTATTTGCACAGAAAAGACCAGGGCTAAATGGAAAGTTTGATATCCAACCACAAAAATCGAAAGAAACATGAAAAGGTAAATAAGATACAAGGGGAAATAAAGAAAACTTATAATTTTTAAATTTCCTTTTTAAGGGCCTCAGTGAGATCTAATTATCTGTATTCCCATGTAGAGAAATGTTATGTATAATTCTCTGTAGTGAACTCTATTCACTATTATAATATTCACTATTATGGTAATCAGAAGAATAATTCACAGGGTGAGGGTGGAACACTAAACAATCTAAGATGACATGGGGGATGGGAAAGAGGGGGTGAATAGCAGGGGACACCAAGAGAAACCTGAGTGAAAAAGAAAATAGGATATTCTATTACACACAAAGAGGGCATGGGAGGGAGAGGGAACAAATACTATTATAAGAAGGAGAGGAAGAGAGCATTAAGAGGTAATAATCAAATCTTACTCTTAGTGTAATCAGCCCAGAGAGGGAAGAGTAGCTATACTATCCATTGGGACATAAAACTCTTATCTTATCCTTCTGAGAAAGTTAGAAGGGATAAAACAACGGGAGCAGGGGAGTGGGGAGGTCAAAAAAAGGGAGGGGAGAAGAGGGAGGGAATTCATAAGGCCTTTAAAAACAAAAAGAGGGGGAAAAATAAGGGAGGGGGTAGAAAGGGAAGTTAATCAAAGGAGGGGATAAGGGATAGAGGCTCAATAGCAAACCACTGGTTTAAAAGAAAAAAGTATAAGGAAAAAGGGGGTAGGAAGAGGGGAAGATTCGAAAATGTCAGCAAATGCACAACTGATGATTATAACTCTGAATGTGAATGGGATGAACTCTCTCATAAAACAGAAGCAAATAGCAGAGTGGATTAGAAACCAAAATCCCACCATATGTTGTCTACAAGAAACACATATGAGGCGGGTGGACATACACAAGTTTAAGCTTCAGGGTTTGAGCAAAATCTTTTGGGCATCAAATGAGAAAAAGAAGGCAGGAGTGGCTATTATGGTTTCTGACAAAGCCAAAGTAAAAATAGATATGATTAAAAAAGACAGGGAAGGTCATTACATCCTGATTAAAGGCAGTATAAACAATGAGGAAATAACACTGCTCAATATCTATGCACCAAGTGGCATAGCACCCAAATTCATAAAGGAGAAACTGGCAGAGCTCAAGAAGGAAATAGAGAGTAAAACCATACTAGTGGGAGATCTAAATAGTCCTCTGTCAGATCTAGATAAATCAAACCGAAAAATAAATAAGAAAGAGGTAAGAGAGGTGAATGAAGTCCTAGAAAAATTAGATTTAATTGATATGTGGAGAAAAATAAATAGGGACAAAAAGGAATACACCTTCTTTTCAGCTGCAAATGGCACATTCACAAAGATTGACCATGTTATAGGGCATAGAATCATTGCAAACAAATGCAAAAGAGCAGAAATAATAAATGTAAACTTCTCAGATCACAATGCAATAAAAATAATAATTAGTAAGGGCACCTAGACAGGAAAATCAAAAACTAATTGGAAATTAAATAATATGACTCTTCAAAACCAATTTGTCAAAGAAGGAATCATAGAAACAATCAACAATTTCATTGAAGAAAATGACAATGATGAGACATCCTACCAAACTCTGTGGGATGCGGCCAAGGCAGTACTCAGGGGGAAATTTATATCCTTGAGTGCATATATTAACAAATTAAGGAGGGAAGAGATCAATGAATTGGGCATGCAACTCAAAAAATTAGAAAGTGAGCAAATCGAAAATCCCCAGATGAAAACTAAATTAGAAATAGTAAAAACCAAGGGAGAAATTAATAAAATCTAAAGTAAAAGAACTATTGAATTAATAAATAAGACTAGATGCTGGTACTTTGAAAAAACAGATAAAATAGACAAAGTACTGGTCAATCTAATAAAAAAAAGGAAAGAAGAAAACCAAATTGATAGTATCAAAGATGAAAAGGGAGACCTCACCTCTAATGAAGGGGAAATTAAGGCAATCATTAAAAACCATTTTGCCCAATTATATGGCAATAAATATAACAATTTAGGAGATATGGACGAATATTTACAAAAATATAAACTGCCTAGATTAACAGCAGAAGAAATAGAATACCTAAATAATCCCATATCAGAAAAAGAAATTGAACAAGCCATCAAAGAACTCCCTAAGAAAAAATCGCCAGGGCCTGATGGATTCACAAGTGAATTTTATCAGACATTCAAAGAGCAGCTAATCCCAATACTATACAAATTATTTGATATGATAAGCAAAGAAAGAGTCCTACCAAATTCCTTTTATGACACAAATATTGTACTGGTTCCAAAGCCAGGGAGATCAAAAACATAGAAAGAAAACTACAGACCAATCTCCCTAATGAACATAGATGCAAAAATCTTAAATAGAACACTAGCAAAGAGACTCCAGCAAGTAATTAAAAAGATCATCCACCATGATCAGGTGGGATTTATACCAGGAATGCAAGGTTGGTTCAACATTAGGAAAACCATCCACATAATTGACCCTATCAACAGTCTAACAAACAAAAATCACATGATTATCTCAATAGATGCTGAAAAAGCCTTTGACAAAATGCAGCATACATTCCTATTGAAAACACTGAAAAATATAGGAATAGAAGGACCTTTCCTAAAAATAATAAACAGTATATACCTAAAACCATCAACAAACATCATATTGAATGGGGATAAATTAGAAGCCTTCCCAATAAGATCAGGAGTGAAACAAGGATGCCCATTATCACCTCTATTATTCAACATAGTACTAGAAACACTACCAGTTGCAATTAGAGAAGAAAAAGAAATTGAAGGTATCAAAATAGGCAAGGAGGAGACTAAGCTATCACTCTTTGCAGATGATATGATGGTCTACTTAAAAAATCCTAGAGAATCAACTAAGAAGCTTGTAGAAATAATCAACAACTTCAGCAAAGTTGCAGGATACAAAATAAATGCATATAAATCATGAGCATTTCTATACATTTCCAACACACTAGAGCAGCAAGAAGTAGAAAGAGAAACACCGTTCAAAATCACCCTAGACAATATTAAATACTTAGGAATCTACCTACCAAAAGAAACACGGCAATTATATGAAAACAACTACAAAACACTTTCCAAACAAATAAAACTGGATCTAAACAATTGGAAAGCCATTGATTGCTCATGGGTAGGACGAGCTAACATAATAAAAATGAC
>NW_025387208.1:0-9786 GCF_016433145.1 Gracilinanus agilis
GGGAGAGAGAGAGAGAGAGAGAGAGAGAGAGAGAGAGAGAGAGAGAGAGAGAGAATGTTGTATTAAAGGCAAAGAACAAAATAGAAGTTCCTACCAAATGTTGTATTAAAGGTAGAGAACAAAATAGAAGTTGCTACCAAAAAATTTTATATATAAAGAAGGAAGCCAAAAAGAACTCCTGCATGCATGATATTTTAACTCTTTAGTTTAATCTACTCTTCCACCAGAATTATCTAAATTCTTGGTGATGTTTTAGACCCAAATAAGTTTTCATCAGCAGTTGCCAAGGTTGAAAGATTTGCTATGTCTAATGAATTTGAAACAAGTATACATCAGTTCATAGGTTTTTTTATACATCACACAGTAAGTGGCTATATATAAACTCATGTGAATCCTATATAATATTAGGTTTGTTTGCTATTGTCAATAACTGGGCTATTGTAAATTTTGGGAATTTGGTACTTTATTTGAATGTACATTATCTACTCTACTACTGTTTTACTTTTATATATCTGTTATTTTGTAAAAAATCATTTTCACTCACACAGTGGATCATGATCAAGTTTAAAAAGGAAATGGATCTCATTTTTTATGAGGAATTTTTGTATTTTACCTCTCCTTGACTGACACAGTGTGTCACTGATTATAAGATATATATTTTTGATTTTAAAAGATTTTTATTATTTTTCCTTGTATTTGCAATATAGTATTTGAGTACTTTGAAGTACATATAATCAATATTAATTTCTTTGCGGTAATATAAGTTTAAAATACATTTATTCTAATATTAATGCATATCCAAAAAGCTTTAAACTATAGAATAATGCCATTGATGATTTAAAAATTATGGGACTTTGCTTAATGATTCTGTCTTATTCCAGAAGAAGAAAATATAAAAAAGAGTCACTGCACAGTGCTGAATAAGCACAAAGCCAACCTGCATAGTACCAATTGAGCACAAGGTCAAAGAGACCAATCAATACAGTGGGATGTAATTTTGAGCCAAGATAAGAGGACTTGAACTTGTTTGGGTTTGGTTTTGAGGCACTTTACATATGTTAAGATGCAGAACTTGCTCTGAATCACATTCTAACAAGCACTTCTTTAGCTGCCATCCTGGCTCCCATTTGATCCTATAATCTAGTCCCTTTTCTGTCTTTCATAGTGTGGCAAACTTTCTGTAGTCCTGGATACTGACTGGGTAAGTGCACAATTGCTTAAATCATTTAATTAAATCCTGATTCAAGGACCTGTTATGCTTTTGTTTTCCCTTTACTTAGATTTTTTTAGACATAAGACATAAATATTTTATATGTCATCCACAAGTTATTTTTCTCTTTTATTTGGATTTTTTGATATTTTTTATTTCTTTTGCAATTGATTCACATACATCATAACTCATCCATGCATCCCTGAGTAATCTCTGTTTGTTATTATCCACTTCAGGGGGGACTATGTTATTGTTGTGAACTTTGATTCAAATTTGAGCAATTTTAGAATAAGAAGCTTGCTACCTCCCACTATCCAGAAGATGAATCTGTTTAGAGAAGGTGCCATGAAGATGCCTGCAGAGACTACAAGCTGCACAAGAAGATCCATATTGGACTTTGGGATGTGAATTGAGATATGGGGGGATTGAAAGCATTTGTTTTCAATGTATACTTTCATGCCAAAGGAGACTGCCCCAAATTGGCATTTTGTCAATCTAGCAATCATTGATTTTGTTCTCTTTTCCTTTTATCCACAAATTATTGCAATTTATGTTAGTTATGTTTCCAGGATCCTTTTGGGGAGACTGGTCTCCTAAATAGGATCACAGGAGGAAATGTATAGTTGGAAAATCTTGAACCCCTGAAGACAGCATTGCCCAGAATTCCTTTCTGTATTACCTATAATATTTTTCCTATTGTTTACATTTGCATGGTCATATTTGTATTAGTTCTGAGGCTCCACCTCATTCTCCCTCTTTTGCTCCTGGGAATGGGCTGGTTAGTAACCTTTTAGTTAGGTCTCTTTTGTTAGTTTATTATTAATAAAACTTTATAAAAATAGAATAGTTATTGAATATTAATTTTAATCTACATTTTCAAGGTTTTATTCTTTCTATATTTATAAATATAATTGTTGTTTCCATGGATCATATGTAAACTTTTTTATATAAAGGCAGGTTTCATTCATTCTATTTTTATCCTCAGAACATGACACAAAACAAAACACATAACATAGGCTTTACTAAATACTTGATAATTGGTTGATTTGCAGACGTAAGGATTTTGAGACATAAAAGAGATAACTATGACATGATATCAAACCTGGAGGAGCAGGAAAGCATCCTTATTATGTGGCTTTTATTCAGTTATTTGTCGGTCATGTCCAACTTTTTATGATCCAATTTGGGATTTTTCTTGGCAAAGGTACTGGAGTGAATTGACATTTCCTTCTCTGGCTAATTTTGCAAATGAGGAAACTAAAACAAACGAGGTTAAGTGACTTGCTCAGGTCACAAATCTAGCAGATGTCTGAGTTCAAATTTGAACTTAGTTGTTCCTGATTCCATACTCAACAATCTATTCACTATGATATCTAGCTTACCCCTCCTTATTATGTCGGAATAAATTCCAGATAATTTCATTTTATTCTTCTTGATAGAAATAAGGTGGAATTTGCTATTAATAAAAACTTATACTTTATAATACTGATTCTAATGAAGGAGGAGGAAGAATGTAAAGTAAAGGAAGAAAAAGAGAAGAAGGAGTCATTTCAGTTGGGGGAACTGGCTTCTACACCAGGAAGAACTGTGCTAAAAATTATAGATTATGTTTCAGAATCTCAGAAGCATAATACCAAATTTCAAAAAAGATAATATCAACTAAATTATATATTGCACATTTATTTGAAAGATGCAAATAAATTTAAGATGTATTGTTAAGATAGTGAATTTAATCATTTGAATTTCTTGTGGTCAATTTCCTTACCTATATAGATGATCTCTGAAGTTCCCCCAAGCTTTTGAGTGATTAAGAAGTTGATGAGGATGAGGATGAATAGAATATGTTCAACAAGGATGAGAATGCTTCTGCTGCCACTAATGATATAGGAATTGAACATATTCCTTCAATATTTGGAGTCTAAAATGAAAATAACTATATGATATTCCTTGTAGAAGAAATTTCCTATACTTTTGTATTTCAATATATTTGTGAGTTCATTGATATTTATTTTCTTTTCAAAGTTTCTCAGAACAAAACTTATCTGTGTTTGCCAACAAGTACAATCCTTATCCATGTCCTCCATAAATCCTCCATGGCCAAACATTCAATTGCCTGGGGGCCTTCATTGTGACTTTTAGCATTTGGTGGTTATCAGTGAAGCATGCAAGTTGTCCGTCTGCTATCATTCACTCTTGTTACATTGCTGGACTATCTGCTTTTCTTTCTGTGCATCTCTCAGTTGCTATGTTTCACTTCTTGTGTACTATTCATCATTGGTAATACACACATATATATATACATATATATATGTATAGTCTGATATATATACATATATATATATCAGACTATTTTCACCAACTATCCATTTTCCATTGCCCTTTGAATGACCTGAAGTTTTGATTCTTCAGAGAGTATAGTCCTAACTAAGGATTCAACTCATCAAGATCTTTAGTGTATATTTCAAAATGTAATGAAACTGGATTATCACCTGAAGACACCATTTTCTAACAAGTTGTGCTATAATATAAGGTCTGTTCAACATCTAATATTCTATGAACCATGAACTGACTCTCCTTTGAAAGTAAGGATATTTATAGCTAGTGCAGAAATGATGGATAGGAGAAAAAAATCAAGTTATTTTTAAGATAAGTCTTTGGAATTGAATCTGAATTGTCAGAGACTTAGAGAAACAACTTTATGCATCATTTCCCAAACTATATTCCGGGGAATGCAAGTGTTCCATGAGACAAGAACAAAGGTTAAATGAGAATATTCGGATGTAAGAAATAATATTCATATGAAACACAATATTTGATTTATATATTCATAACAAATATATATACTTAATTAAATTCATTCCAAAGATATAACACAAAAAATATTGTAAACCATTAGTTTCCTTGGGTTAAGATTGATTATTTCTGTACATTCATATCAGCAATGACTTCAGTTGCAAAGTTTAAAGATGAGTTAAGGACTCTGACCAAACATAAGGGTTATTTTCATATATAAAGTACATTTTATGGGTTTTATGGGAATAAAATTATTTTTAAATGAGTAATAGGAAAAGGAAAGGAAGAGACAGTATTAAGAGAAATGGGAAATTTAAAGAAAGAATTAAAAAGCAAAACCAAAAACCCCACAAAAAATTGCAATATGTTTATTTAAAATGTCATTCATTAAATTCATAGTTGGAAAAAGGAATTGCGTTGGTTATGTAGAGTTGGTGGATTCTAATCATTGGAAAGTCTGATTGATAAACTGATCCTCACTGAATGGCAATTACCAAAAAGAATATCTGGTACTTTTTATGCAGATTCTAAGAGAATATTCCTGGGAAAATATTTTTAAGGAATTAGAATAGGAAGACTTGAGTAGATTTCTTTGTGTTTTCATTGTAGTCAATCAGTCAACAATTATTCATTAAACAATTACCATATGCAATTCACTCTGCTAAATGCTTAGGATGGACAATTACTCAGTGCAGTAGGTGCAGTTCTGGGCCTGAAGTCAAGAAGATTCATCTTCCTTAATTCAAATCTAGCCTCAGATACATGCTATTTGTAAGATGCTGGGAAGTTACTCCATCCTATGTGACTCTGTTTATAAGTAGAATGTGATGGAAGATAGTATGAGAGAGAAGAGACTTGGAAACAAGAGAGAAGCAATTGAGATAAGAACACTGAACAAAGTAAGGTATGAATTTGTTCTAATCGTATGAAAACCAAACTAAAAGCCAAGTAGCTATTACATAAAGTAGCTATTACATAAAAAGCAGGATTAGATCATATATCTCCTCCATGTGTCTTGATTTAATATGAATCTTGATAGATAGAGTTGTAGTACAGATGATTGGAAAGAGAAAGCTTCTGGACAGTCCACTACTTACAGAACTTTCATAAGAAAGGAGCTTTGCTGGAGTCAGGAAGATATGTGTTCAAAAATCTCTAATACTTACTAGCTTTGGAAACCTTGTCAGATTAGTAAAACTCATTCAAATCAATCTTTATCAGCTGGAAAGAAAAATGATAATAGGACTTACTTTACAAAGTTGCTGCAAAAATCAATAAATTACAAAGCTGCTTTTAAGACCATAGCTATATTTGAATGCTAACCATCATAAACTGTTATTCAAATATTTTATTTCAACAGTTAGCAATAGAATTATTATTATAATTAAATTATTATCTTCCATTTTGGGTTGGTCTTTACCAAACAGCCATTCATTGGTTCAGGATTTTCAATTAATTAACAACAATATACTATAAGGATAGAGCGATAAGGGATATGGAAAAATGCAAAAGTTGTCTCTAAAAGGGAGAGAGGAGAATTTAGCCATGAACCCTGGGATGAAATTCAAGGAGGGTTTTGGGAGTTAACTGAGTTAACTGTCACTACACAACTCTCCTGTCTCTGAGCTGGAAGAAAGAATGGCTGCTTCATCAGTTCTTGTAATCTGAAGAGTTTGTGAAGAAACTTGGAAGATTTGGGCTTGAAAAAAATCTAGGAGGAAATCTGGGTTTCTCTGCTGTGCTGTGGACAATTTGGCTGTGGCAATTTGGCTAAGG
This sequence comes from Gracilinanus agilis, assembly GCF_016433145.1. Lineage (NCBI taxonomy): Eukaryota > Metazoa > Chordata > Mammalia > Didelphimorphia > Didelphidae > Gracilinanus > Gracilinanus agilis. The sequence goes on from NW_025387208.1 coordinate 5,780, forward strand.
TAAACCAAAGGGTTTAATGTCTGGGACTTTGGGGGTTTTACCTAAGAAGTCAACCCCAGGCTTGGGAAAGGACTCAGTCCATTTGTGAGTCCATTCTCACTAGTCCTTTTAGGAATAATTAAGGTTAGTTGATTAAAAATCTAGAATTCTTAGTCTAGAAAGTTAGTCAGGTGGTTTTTTGGTTTTAGAAAGATCGTGGAGCTGATAAGAAGGGTTTAAGAAGATCAGAAGAGCTTTCTCATGAAAGGAGCATAGAAAGTGGGAGATATAAAGCTCTGTAGAGTCAGGGACACATTGGATCTTAACTAACCTTAATAAGCAAAATAAACTTGTGTTTTCATATAATCTCTAGGGGTTTGCACTTCACTGGTCCTGGGAAGGTCCTTAGGTGGATTTTTTTCATTCTCTATCCACATATCTCCTTTTGGAGGTACATTTCTTATTCAGTACTCTAGATCACTTTCTTGCATTATGACTGGTGAATTACAACTAATAATATGAGGGTACCTGGGATCACCATCTTATTCTTCATCTCCTCCCAAATGCATAGCTTACATGTTATACCATAATGGTCACTTGCTATTATCTTATCCTCATTCACTTCATTAAGTTTTTATGCCTCTTAACCTTGTAAGGATGCCCTTTCCCCAAACCATTCATTATATGTTCATTATATGAGTTCCTATTAAATGAGATATGTTTCATTTTAAGAAAAAATATGGATATATGATATAAAATGCATACATATTTTCACACATGCATTGATATAGACATACAATCAAATATATTTGTATATATATGTATAATTGAAAAAATGATATACTATACTTCTATGAAAAGGGATAATGATTTGTTGCTACCCTTTTAAATGTCTCTATGTTAAGTTACGCATGTGGACTAAAATATTCTATCTCATTCCATCCTAACTGGATTCATTTTTAAAATAATTTCTTTTTTCAGTTGCTTTTGAGGAAAGAAAAAGGGGATGAGCATTTAATTAGTATCTACTATATTCTAAACACTGTGGTAAGTATTTTTAATTTTTTTTTATCTTATCTGATCCTTCTAAAGACCTTGTAAATGAATGTTAATATTGTTCCCTTTTAGAGATGAAAAAATTGAGGCAAACTGAGGTTAAGTAAATTTCCAAGGGTCACATGTGTCTAATGCAGGCTTTGTACTTAAGTTTTCCTAACTCCAGATTCTATCCACTGGGCTACACTAGATGCCTCAAACCCTTACTTAAGGGTTTCTGTCTATATAAGTAAAGTATTTCTACTATTTTTTGTGGATTTAAGATTAAGTATAATTCTCCCTTAAAGAAGCCATAGAAAGTCTTCATGCAGAATATCGGTTTAAGTACTTAGAAATCTCAAGCTTCTTGAAAGATCCCAGCAACTTCCCCAGTGTAGAACTGATTCCCTTCTCTGCAATTCCCCCATTTTCTTCTGGTACCATTCTTATAAATGAGAGTCATCTGTAAAGACAGGTTACACTTGTTGGCCAACAGTTCCCCAATTCCACCTTTGAGTCCTTTCATAATTCTGGGCTGGATGCCATCTGGTCCTAATGATTTATTGGCTTCTACTTTATGAATTACCAATGCTTTTACCACTATTCTGACCTGTCTCCTGCAACAGACAATTTTGCAGTCCAAATTTCCCTGAGGTTTTCCTCAGGAAGTAGAGGCAAATCATTTATTTAGTCCTTCTGCTCCTCTCTTCTCCTCCCCAAAGGAAGGACTCTGTCTTTTTTGCAGCTGATTGAGCAGCCCAGGTGATTCTCTTCCTAGTTTTTTGACTTTCTGATATTTCAAGAGGCTCACTTTTCTCACTGACTTTGGAGTCCATTCCAAGACCACTGATCACAGATGTGAGATGGCAAGATGTCTTAACTGAGTTGGAGGTCCATGAAATTTATAGGTTTATCTTTAATCACCCCATTCTATGATTTCCCTAGTTTCTAATCATAGAAAATTCATTTTTAAAGATGTATTTTCACTGTTAAATCTCTTTTCATTTTATCAGTCATAGAGGTAACATTTCGCAAGTTTATTGTTCCTGATCTGTGGTATAGATTTTTAATCTTCCAATAAAATTGCCTAGCACAATTGTGTCTTTCTTCTTTCTATTATTGTTTGTAATTTGGATATCTTGCTTGAAACATAGGATTCATGTCTTTTGTTCTTTAATGAACATGTCTGTTTTGATGTTTTCTCTCCTCATCCCTCCCCACTTCAATGTAAGCTCCAAGATAACTGATTGATTCCCAAAGTGTCATCCTTGCACAGCCACTATCTGAGGCACTGGTGAGATAAAGATAAAAGTGAAATATTTAAAGAAACATAAATTCTATCTAGAGAGACAGCACTAAAATATATCCAAAGTCAAATACAAGTTAATTTTTTGTTTGGAGGGGCTGAGAATTTGAATGGATCTCATGTTTACTTGAGCTGAACCTTGAGGGAAATTAAAGTTTCTAAAAGGTAGGGGGGAAAAAAGGAATACCTTCTAAGTATGGATCACAGTCTGTGCAAAGCCTTGGAGATAGGGAATGAAATGTTTTATGTAGGGATTTCATTAACAAAATGAAATAATTCAGACATGGCATCGGAGGAAGACTCAACAATTACCAACATCTAAACATTAGAATGGTCTGATTTTGGTAATAACATATCCCTCACAGACCAGATGATCAATGAATGACAAGATCATAGAATTTCACATCTAGAAGGAATCTTCAGGGCAATCCAACCCAACTCATACACAAAAGGAATATTCATTATTTTTAAGATTCATAAAGAGTATAAGAAAGAACCTTATTCAATTACATAGAATCAAACAGCTATTAAGCATCTGAGACTGGGTTGGAACTCGAGTTTTCCTGATGCAAAGCTTAATACTCTGTTCACTGTGCCAGCTAGTTGCATGTATTGGGGAATGGTTCCTCCAACACTGATTCCATGATTTTATTTCTTCTCCACCTTTTACCAGAATTTCAAATTTAATCATTATAGATTTCATTTCTAAAACACTCTGAGGCTTGCAAAGCACTCTGATCTCTATCTTGTGAAATACAGTTCATTCCTTTATTATGTCTCATTTTACAAATGAGATATTTGAAAGTTAAAAAAGATTGTTATGTTTTCTCCATGATCAAAATAATATGTGGCAAAATTATGGATTCAAATTCATGTTTTTTGAGGCCAAGAAGGTTATTGGATTGTTTTATACTATTTCTAATTAACCAAACAGTCTGTCAACAAAGATCACTCTAAGGGGAGAAAAGTGAAATTTCAAGTGTGTTCAATTAACCGTCTGTTTTTTAAGGTAATATTTTTTTGGTTTACTTAGGTAAAGGTGTCTTCCCTTTTAAGGTTATTTTGGATCTATTTATACATATAATTTGACATCCTGTGTATTCACATGCATTGCTTTTCATTCATCAAGATGTAAGCTCTTGAAGGCAATAACATTTTTTTTAGCATTTTATTTGTTCAGTCATAATTTAGCATACTGCCTGGAAAATAAAATTACATAATAAATATTTGTTAAAAACAAACAAAAACACAAAAGACCTGGAACCTTCTTTTGCTGCCCTCTGTTTAATAATCAGTGCTACTATTATTGACATCCTGGTTACATTTTTCTATCCACCAGAATTTTCTCAAAAGGTTAATAATTTGTTTGTGTTCTGGATTCCTTGGGCATCCTGATGAATTATATGGACATGTTATAAGAATAAAGTATTTAAGTAGGTACAATAATATATATATATATATATATAATTACAAAGCTACATATTGAAATAGAGTTATCAACTTTCTTTTAAAATCATGAACCTCAGGTATGCATTTTTCAGTTTCCTATAACCTACATATCCCTCTTACTATTTATCTCTTTATGGTGGCATATTCTTCCTTCCTTCTTTACTGCCTCCCTCCCTCCCTCCCCCCCCTCTCTCTTTTTCTTTCTCTCTTTCATGTAATATATATAATATAACATATT
>NW_025387209.1:0-7163 GCF_016433145.1 Gracilinanus agilis
CTCCCTCCCTCCTTCCTTCCTCCCTCCTTTCCTTCCTTCCTTCCTCCCTCCCTCCTTCCCTCCCTTCCTCACTACCTTTCTTCCTCCCTCCTTTCCTTCCTTCCTTTCTTCTTCCCTCCCTCCCTCCCTTTCTTCTTTCCTTCCTTCCTTGCTTTGTATATCCAAAAAATGAACTTGTGTTTAAACTCTCTCCTCAGAAGGAAGGAGGAAAGAAGGGTAAAGAGGAAGAGGAAGAGAAAGACAGACAGAACCAAAGATAAAGAGACAGAGTCAGAGACAGAGACGGGGACATCGGCCACAGGGACAGAGACAGAAAGAGACAAAGAGTAAAAGAGAGAGGCAGAGGGAATCTTAAAGCCAGGAAGACCTTGATTCTGCTTTTTTACATTATATAATTTAAGGAAGTCAGTGAATCTCTCACTACTTCCAGGAAATTCCTTAAGACCATAAATCATTATTAAATTGCTAGTCTATATCAAGGGAGGGGAGTTCCACTCTGGGAGCTCCCTATGCTGATGAAATCATAGATCTGAACTTTGTTTCCCAAAGCAAAGCCTCTTTCCCAGCCAGCATCATTAAGAAGGTGGATCCATGATCTCATCACTGGGACTCCTCCCTCCCTCTGAGTACCTCACAAACCCTTAATACTTCTGTCTTGTATGATTCATTGGCATGTCTTTTCCTAAATCCCCCACAGAGTATCCACTCAAGGTTCCTCTAGTTCTTTTAATATCTTGTGGATTTTGGAGCAAATTTGGGGTTGGTCCTCTGTCATTCTACATTAGTTCCATGGTCAGCCCACCTCCTTTGTTGGTCATATCTATCCTTGATGATATCTTTCAATATCACATCATAGGCAAAAGTCATTATTGGAAAAATACTCCTTACTTCCTCCAACCTGCCTTGCTTTCCCCCCACCATGGTGCTTTTATATATATATATATATATATATATATATATATATATATTTTTTTTTTTTTACCTTCTGTCTTAGAATACTTAAATTAGACTAGGTATAAGTTCCAAGGCAGATGAGCAGTAAGGACTAGGCAAATGGGGTTAAGTGACTTGCTCAGGGTCACACAGGAAGTATCTGAAACTCGATTTGAATCTAGGACCTCCTATCTCCAGGCTTGACTCTCTATCCAATGGGCCACCCTAGTTGCCCTTCAATGCTTCTTTCCATTGCTTTCGGAATAATTTGTGATTGAGATTCTTTTGGGAAGAAACAATGATTCTAGATCGTGTTATCACTGAGAGAACAATGATATTAAAGAAGCTGGACTTTTCCTGGAATTAAGTGGCCTGGGGAGCTAAGAAAAATGAAATAAGCATGCATTATATATTAAGTGCCTACCATGAGCTAGGCATCATGCTTAAACCCATTACAATTATCTCATTTTATCCTCAAAACAACCTTGAGAGGTAGGTGCTATTATTATCCCCATTTTACAGGTGAGGAAACTGAGGCAGACAGCGATTGAGCAGCTTGTCTTTGGTCACAAAGCAAGTAAGTGTCTGAGGTTGGACTTGAACTCAGTTCTTCTTGACTCCAGGCCCAGTGCTCTATGCACTGAGCCACCTAGTCTATTACAAAATAAATAGATTGATAGAAGTGTTGTTGGGTCAATACAATTAAACAAACCAAATTCCTGTCCTACTGGAATTTCCAATCTAAGCCAGACTTCTACAAGTGAAAAGACCAGTAAACACATTGACAAAGTTACTAAATGGACTTTAAATCTAAAAGCATATCACATATTTAGATGAGAGTAGAGTCCTCGCCCAGACACCTCAGAAGAGTGAGAAATTAGCCCTGACAGGTGGAAAAGTAGGTGACAGGCAAGGAGGCATCCAGTGACTCTAATTGGGTTTTTTATCCTTTTGAAGAAACTGGCTGAGGGAGAAGGAACCACAGGAGTGGGGTTTGATTAAAACTAGGAGAAACCTCAACTGTTATCTAGCGCAATCTCCTCATTTTATAGAAAGGAAACTGATGCCAGGAGAGACGTCAAGTGACTTGCCCAAAATGGCACAGTTAGGACAACTGATGCCCAACGGTGAATCCTTTCTGCAATATCTCCGACAAATACTCATCCAGCCTCTGCTAAAAGTCTTCTAATGAGAGGGAACCCAGTCCACTTTGGGCCAGTGCTAATCTTTAGGGAAGCTTTTCCCTGACCAGTTTAAATGTGTCTCTGCAACTTCCATCCATTGCGTCTTGTTCTGTCCTCTGCTACTAAACAGGACAAGTCAAATAACTGAACACAGCAATCAAATCATTATCCCTCATTCTTCTCCTTAAAAAAATAGTCCTTATCTTCCATCTTAGAATTAATATTAAGTATTGGTTCCAAAGCAGAAGAAGGGTAAAGGCTACTTAAATTGAGGTTAAGTGATTTGCCCAGCATCCCACAGTTAGGAAGTTTCTGAGTTAAGATTTGAACCCAGAACCTTTCATCTCTAGTCCTGGCTCTTCATTCACTGAGCCAGCTAACTTCCCCTTTTCTTAAACTCTCTGCTTCACACTCCACAATTCTGTGATTTGCGATGTCTGGTAAATCCCCCTGTGTCTTTCTCAGATAAACTTCTTCCTAACCAGGGGTCCCTCATCTCATACTTGTAAAGCTGATTTTATCGAATTTCTTCACCTTCGATTCAGTCCAGTGCTCTAACTTGTCAAGATCTTTTTGGATCCTGACACTGTTGTTCAGAATGTTAGCTAACGCGCCCAGCATTCTATCATTTGAAAATTTGATGAGCATGCCCTCTCTACCTTTTAGCCAAGGCATTGATAAAAATGTTGAAGAGCACAGAGTAAGCACAGATCCCTAGGGCACTACACTGGAGACTCCCTGCCAAGTTGACATTGAATCATTAATGATTTTGATTTGAAACTGGCCATTCAACTTGCTCCAAATCCATCCAATTGCATTATTGTCTAGTCCACACGTCTCCATCCATTTCACAAGAATAGTAGGGGGTACAGGGCAGGAACCAAATAGAAAGCACCTTGGCTAATCTCAACACTTTGGGAGTCATTTTCAGCCTCTACCATTTAGAGCAGTGGTTCCCAAACTTTTTTGGCCTACCGCCCCCTTTCCGGAAAAAATATTACTTAGACCCCTAGAAATTAAATTTTAAAAATTTTAATAGCAATTAATAGGAATGATAAATGCACCTGTGGCCATCACTGCCTCCCTGGATTGCTGCAGCACACACCAGGGGGTGGTGGCACCCACTTTGGGAATCACTGATTTAGAGGATCCATTGTTTTTGCTTTAATTCTACTCGGCAGGGAAGCTAGGTGACACAGTGGATAGAGTATGGACCCCTAAACTCAGGAGGATGAGAGATCAAATACAGCCTCAGATACTTACTAACTTGTGATCCAAGGCAAATTGCTTAACCTCTGTCTGCCTCAGTTTTCTTAACTGTGAAATGTGGATAAGAATAGCGTCTGCCTCCCAGGGTTGTTGTGGGGAACAAATGAGATATTTTTAAAGCATTTAGCAAAATGTCTAGCATGTAATCAGGATTTGATAAATGCATGTTCCCTTCCCTTTTCCCTACTGTGTGTCCTTATCAGTCTTGCATTCTCAGCTATTTAAAGTACAAAAGAAACTGTGACTGAGTTGCGGCGTAGTGCTTTCTACATAGAAGAACTTGAGATTTCCTCAGTATAGGAAACTTCTTTTCATGTATTTATTTAATTTTTTTAATTTAAAAATGTTTTCCAAGTAAGGGATTTTCCTGGTTAAGATGGCAGCAGAGTAAAAAGCAGCTGGTTAAACTCTCCTAACCCACACATATAGGACTCCTCAAGAGGACATTAAAACAAATCGAGACGAATGAAGGGACCCCACAACAGGGCGCAGCATTGAAGGTACATGGGATCAGGGCATTTCCATGCTATGAGGGGGTGAAATAGCTCTCATTAAAACATGAACTGAGCAACCCCTTCCTCCCTCACAACCTACAGGGCCAAAGCCAGCACACAAGAGTTAGAGCAAGTTTGGGGCATCCATTAAGTCCTTGGCAGCTACTTGGCATCACCAGGGCCTGCTCCTGAGAGCAGCAAGACTTAAGACCCCAAAAGGCTAAAGAACACACAGACTTTGAATACAGTCTTTGAGCACAGGCATGGACGCAGGTTCAGGCACAGACTTTGGGTGGGGACCCAGTGCAGAGGGGTGTATGACTATGGAAGCAGCACCCTGAGACTGTTAAAAGAGCTTCAGGCAGAGGAACAAGTAAGGGGACCATCATGAGGCTTGACCCTGAGAACAACTAGACCTGAGACCTCAGGAGCCTAAAGAGCACAGACAGACCCTGGGTGTGAGGATAAAGCTGAAAGGGTGCTGGGCTAACAATGGCAAGCCAGACACAAGAACCCCAGAAGAGGAAGATCAAGAAGAAATCTTTAACACTTGACAACTATTACACAGAAAAAATCCAGACAAGAGAGCAAACAGCAGAGGAGAACAAACAAATAACCATATCCAAACCTTCCCCAAAAAGTGAAAACTGGTCACTAGCTCTTAAAGAGTTCAAATCTGAGATTATGAGAAAAATGGTAGGGATCTGGCAAGAAAAAACAGTTTAAAAGGCAGAATTTCACAATTGGAAAGTGAGGCTCAGAAATCAAATGAATTGATAAGCAAATTGAAGATCAGAAATGACCAGCTGGAAGCCCTGAAGAACCAAACAGACTAGATTGAAAAGGAAAACCAAAATATTATAGCCAAAAACCAGTCTCTAAAGGCTAGAATTGGGCAATTCGAGAAAGATGCCCCCAAATCAAAAGAATTGATGAGCAAATTGGAGACCAAAATCAAACAGCTGGAAAACATGATAGACCAAATTGAAAAGGAAAATCAACAGATTATAGAAGAAAACCAATCTCTAAAGACAAGAATTGGGCAATGTGTAAATGGAATTAGCTCAAGCCCATTCATAGTTAAAACTCTAGCCACCAGAGATAATGTGATCCCCACCTCCCTTAGTGGGGAGGGAAGATAAGCTACCCACATGTGACAATAAGTAACAAATCAAGAAGAAGGAACTGCCCTTTGGACAGTCCAAATCAGTGTAGAGGCAGCCATTTGTCCACTTGAATTAGAGGTGGACCCACAGGAAGTGACGAAAGACACTATCTCTTCAAGTATGTTGGTTACTTCCTGTTGAGGGAGTTCCTGCTTTGAACTTGGTGCTGAAGGATCTCTGCAGAGACCTCAGGCAGCTTCCCTTCTGAATTGTCACATGGGTAAGTGAGGCTGACTTCCTTGGCCTACCTTGGCATTTCCCGATTCTCTATCTTAAGTAGGCCTCTTGCCTCTCTGATTGCTAAGGCCTTGTGGCTTGTAGCCTAGTTTAATTAGCTTTTTAATCCTCTCTCCATCTGGGCCTTTGCAGGCCCGGACTAGCCTCTCCCTCTCTCTATTTCCCTTGCCTTCTACCTTTCCTAATTGTAAATAAACTACCATAAAACCCATCCTGACTTGGGTCTATTTTAATTATGGAATCAATCTGAATTATTGATTCCCAGTGACCACACCTTAAATATATATCTATATAATATCTAATATCTAATTATTACAGCAAGTAGAAGCCAAAGATCTCTGAAGACACAAGAACAAATAAAACAAAGTCAAAAGATTGATAAAATAGAAGGAAACATGAAATATCTCACTGAGAAATTAACAGATCAAGAAAACAGATCTAGAAGAGATAATTTGAGAATCATTGGTCTTCCTGAAAAAGGAGAAATTAATAGAAATTTGGACTCCACACTAAAAGAAATTATTCAGCAAAACTGCCCTGAAATTCTACAACAAGAGGGCAATATAGACATTGAAAGGATCCATAGATCACCCTCTACACTAAACCCTGAAAAGACAACCCCCAGGAATATAATAGCCAAATTCAAGAGCTTCCAAGTAAAAGAAAAAAAAATTTACAAGAAGCCAGAAAGAGACAATTCAGATAACAAGGAGCACTAATCAGGATCACACAGGATCTGGCAGCCTCCACACTACAAGACTGCAAGGCTTGGAATATGATATTCAGAAAGGCAAGAGAACTGGATCAACAGCCAAGGATCACCTACCCATCAAAACTGACTATATACTTCCAAGGGAAAGTATGGGCATTCAACAAGATAGAAGATTTCCAAGTATTTGCACAGAAAAGACCAGGACTAAATGGAAAGTTCGATATCCAACCACAAAAACCAAGAGAAACATGAAAAGGTAAATAAGAAACAGTGGGGAAAGAGAGAAAACTCTTATTTTTAAATTTGTCTCTTCAAGGGCTTTAATGTAATCTAATTATTTGTATTCCTATATAGAGAAATGTTATGTGTAATTCTCTGTAGTGAACTCTTTGCTATTATAGTATCCACTATTATAGTAATTAGAAGAATTATTCACAGGGAGAGGTTGGAGTATTAAATGGTCTAAGATGATATGAGGGTGGGTGGGAAAAGAGGGAGGTGAATAGTAGATGGCACCAAGAGAAACTTGAATGAATAAGAAAAATAGGATATTCTATTACACATAAAGAGGGCATGGGAAGAGGAGGAGATGAATGCTATTATATGAAGGAGAGGAAGAGACCATTAAGAGGTAATATTTAAACCTTACTCTCAGTGTAATTAACCCTGAGAGGGAAGAGTAGCTATAACCATTGGGATATAGAACTCTATCTAACACTACTGAGAACATTAGAAGGGATAAACCAAGGGGAGCAGGAGAGTGGGGAGGTCAAAAAGGGAAGGGAGAATCAAGGGAGAAATTAATAAAATTGAAAGTAAAAGAACTATTGAATTAATAAATAAGACTAGAAGCTGGTATTTTGAAAAAACAGATAAAATAGACAAAGTACTGGTCAATCTAATAAAAAAAGAAAGAAAACCAAATTGACAGTATAAAAGATGAAAAGGGAGACCCCCAACTCTAATGAAGGGGAAATTAAGGCAATCATTAAAAACTATTTTGCCCAATTATATGGCAATAAATATAACAATCTAGGAGATATGGCTGAATATTTACAAAAATATAAATTGTCTAGATTAACAGCAGAAGAAATAGAATACCTAAATAATCCCATATCAGAAAAAAGAAATTGAACAAGCCATCAAAGAACTCCCTAAGAAAAAATCA
>NW_025387210.1:0-2310 GCF_016433145.1 Gracilinanus agilis
AATGTAGTTTTATACATTTCCCAAATCTCACTTTTTACAGCTCACTGCCATTGGCCAGCGATTCTTCCTGCACGTGGCCTGCAAACTCATCACCCACCTTGAGCTCTGCTGATCTTCCGACGGGCCCGGCGTCCTCCCCTAACACTGAATCACCGACGGGGGCTCTTTGTCCTAGACACAGCCACGCCGGCAAGCCGGGCCCAGGCCTCGGGAGGCTCCATTTTCTCACAGAAGGCCAACAGAGCTCCAGAGCCTGCCCTAAGCACCGCCACCACCTGCTTCGGGGCTACGAATTGGCCCACAGCAGGCTGACCACGAGTCCCCCGACTCCTGCGTCTCGCTCCACTCCCAGACCGGAACCTCTTGGGCCTCTTCGGCTGTCACACCCAGCAGCTGGGCCAGGCTGCTTCTTCATCACGGTGCTCCCACATCAATGCTCGGACCTTCTGGCCTCACACGCTTGCTTCCCAGCCTGGAGACGTCCATCTGGAGGCTGCTGCTCAGCACATGAGAGACTGAGGCGGAGGGGCCCGGGGCCCGGCGCTTGCTGGCTAGTTCAGCCAGTCTCAGCTCTGGACATGCAAGGAAAGGTCAAAGGTGCTCCTTGCCCATGAGGAGACTGTGAAGTCCAATGGGGAGAACAACAGGCCAACAACTAGGTGCTGCAAAATGAACTGAGGGTAGTTTACAAGAGAAGATGCTAAAAAAGACACCTCTTGTGGAAGAAGGTAGGCCTTTCATGGAGACTTAAGGGGGTCCAGGAGACAAGGAGGGAGAGCATTCCAGGCAGCAACACGAGAGCTGCCCAGAGCTAAGCAATGGAATGTCTTAGGCCAGAGATGGGCAAACTACAGCCCGCGGGCCAGATGTGGCCCCCTGAAATGTTCTATCCGGCCCTGAGACGTTCTTCCTAATGTGACAAATAGAATGAGCAGGATACAACACGATGAAACCTGGAAAGAGGTGCCTTAGAAACAGACCGACAGGGGAGCACTTCCTTCCCTTTGGCCCCCTCTTTAAAAGGTTTGCCCATCACTGGCTTAGGGGAAGAAGAGCAAGGAGGCCAGGACCACTGGAACACAGAATATTCGGAGCAGAGTGAGGAAGAAGTAATGGGGGAAGGGAGAGGCAGGGTGGGTGCAGAAGGTCCCCGAAGCAAGGGAACAGTGGGAAAGTCAGAGAGGTCCCCAAACAGGGTAGTCATGCGAGAAATGAAATGTTGTGAGCTGGGCCCCCTTCTTGATGGAGGTTTGAGGGTTCATGACTTCTCCTTCCAATCAGAAAGGGGAGACACACAGTCCCAAGGCGGGTGGGATCTTGAGATAGGATGAAGCTTTCGCAGCAATAAGCAGTAAGTTTCAAGAAGTCTGAGATGTCCTGGAGTAGTGCAGCTGGACGAGAAATAAGGAGCAACTGCTCTGTCTATTTTTGTAAAAACGCCATTTGATGCTGAGAAGTATGTATATTCGGAGGGGTCCCATTGACGATGCAATTCACCTTTTAACCCCAAGTTCCCCTAGAGTGTATTCAAGTGTATATTTCCCTTGTGTTTAATCATTTTGTTAGATTTGTCCAAGTCTGAGAGAAGAACATTAGAGTCTCCGGCTAGTGTTGTTTTAGCTCATTCTGTAATTATTTCTGTTTTTCTTTATAAATTTAGGGTTAGAGCAAATGAATCTGATTCTGATAGCTCGCAGTCCCTTTAAGCATAATGTCATTTCCTCATCTGTTAATATTATGAGGAGGCCCTGTCTGGTGGAATGATTATAGCTCTTGTTTTTGTTTTTGAGCCCTTCCTTTCTGTCTTGGAATCCCTACTGTGTGTTGGTTCTAAGGCAGAAGAGAGGTAAGGGCTAGGCCATGGGGGTCAAGTGACTTGCCCAGGGTCACCCGGCTAGCTGGTGCCTGTCTTGCTTTCTTTGGATTCGCCAGCAGCATTGTGGATTTTGTTCCAGCCTCTCATTTTGGCTCTGGGTGTGCCTTTGCTCTTTCCCCCAAATGGCAGATTCTCAGGTTTTCTGTCCCCCTCGTTAGTTTTGTTGCCTTGTTTGGTCCCGTCTCCTCTAGCCTCCTGGGTGGCCGGTTGAGCTTTCCTTCTAGTTTGGCATCCCTCCCAGGAAGGCTCGCCTTGGCTCCTGGCTTCGTTTTCCTTAAGCCGCTGGGCTGAGCTCCTTTTCCGGCCTGTGGCGAGCTCTCTCCTCCCTTCCCGCTTTCCCTTGTCTGACCATCTTGACTGACGTCTCCACTCTTGGGCCCAGATCAAGTGTAAGCCGAGGCTGCGTGTGGGCGATGGAGACCCGCCGGAATGAC
>NW_025387211.1:0-7199 GCF_016433145.1 Gracilinanus agilis
TACGAAAATATTTATAGCTGCGCTTTTTGTGGTGGCAACAAATTGGAAAAGGAGGGTATGTCCTTCAATTGGGGAATGGCTGAACAAACTGTGTTATATGCGGGTGATGGAATACTATTGTGCTCAAAGGAATAATAAACTGGAGGAGTTCCAGGCGAACTGGAGAGACCTCCGGCAACAGATGCAGAGTGAAAGGAGCAGAGCCAGAAGAACTCTGTACACAGAGATTGATATACTATGGTAAAATTGAATGTAATGGACCTCTGTACCAGCAGCAATACAGTGACCCAGGACAATTCTGAGGGATTTATGGTAAAGAAAGCTACCCACATCCAGAGGAAGGACTGCAGGAGAGGAAACATAAGAAAAACAACTGCTTGAACGCATGGGTTGGGGTGGACATGATTGGGGATGTGGACTCGAAACTACCACACCAATGCAACTACCAACAATTTGGAAATTGGTCTTGATCAAGGACACATGACAAAACTAGTGGAAATGTGCATCGGCCATGGGTGGGGCGAATGCGGGGGTTCAAGGGGAAAGGAGGAGCATGAATCATGTAACCATGTTAAAAATGAATATTAATAAATGTTTGAAAAAAAAGTATTCTATCAGAAAGAAATGGGGAGTGGCTTATTTCAGTACCTAGATACATTATTAGGATAGTTAAAAATTTATTAAAATGAGCAAAATACAGGCTTCTTAAAAGACTGAATTCTTATATCATTTATATTTTAGTCTCTACAGTTAATTTAGTGATAATTCACATCCAAAATGTGGGTTTTAAGTTTTTCAAAGTATCACATAACTTTTGCCCTTACTTATAACCTTTGAAATTTATGCTTTAGAGATAATAATCTAGATATTTGATATGATTTTTTAAAAGATACCTTTAAAAATATATTTCCCTTTCATGATACATGATTAGATTATGGTTATATCATATTGGAGTTGGAAATAGCTCAAGAGATAATCTAGTCCCACTATATTATTTGGGAAATTCATTGTTAACAGTATGTTTCCCTCAGCTTTTGCAAAGGATACATACTTCTTAAAGGTTTTGAAATTTTTTGTTTTAGAGGGATACCATTTGTTCTGGGAAAAGTGCTTTTTGTGGAATTGACTTCCCAGAATTCCTTAGGAGTATAATTTGTACTCTCAACCTCTGTTTATTCTTCACTAAAATGGAGGAGGGATTCCATGAGAAGAGTTCTAAGACTTCTAGTTCTAATTACATGATTCTATGAAAACATTCTTTAATTGGACAAGCAGTCACTGCTTATTATAGGATTGACAGAGTTTTAAAATGTAATATGTGTGCGTGTGTATTTGAAACTATATCAGTTTTTAAATAGATTTATGGCGATTGGAGCTATGTGGTTTCTGTTAAAATTAGAGAACTTTTCAGTTCTTCAGTATATATGAAAAGGTTGAAAAACCAATTCTGATGATTCAGTGCTAATTCAAGGTTATGCCATTTGTCGGGGGTGGAGGGAACAATTTGCCATCAATGTTTATAGTCCAAAAGTTGCCTTTATTAGCTTATATTTGTTTAAACTGATTGAATATATTACAGATATAGTAAATATAAAAAAGGTTAATTTGTTCCATCCTGAAGAGTATTATTGGATGTTGTACATTCTCTAAAAATTATATTTGATTCTATACAGTTTGAGTTAAATGCATTTTATTTTAGCTCTTGGATAATTTGTAATTGATATGTGGTATTTTTAGTTCCTTATTATTTGGATTATTAGATTTAAAAGAACAGATTCTTCCTGGAATGGGGAACTATACCTGACAGATAATTTACATTTTTCTAGAAAAGCTAAATATTTTAAAATTATTAATATTCACATTCACAGTGTTCATGGGGGGCAGCAAAGGCCAACTTGCTTGTATTGGTTGCATAAATTGTGTTTATGTTTAAGCTCTTGCAGAAGTTGCAAGTAATAACTTTCTTTGAACAACAGTATTTAATGAGTAAACAGTATCTTTAGGATTGTGTTATTTGGAGATGAAACCAGATTGGAGGTAAATAAATTGGATCCTATCACTAGTGGATCAGTTATATGGACAATGACTTTCTGTCTTTGAAGAAGCATTTCATTTGGTAAAGTGGCATATATAAACTTTTGAAATGAGTAAGTAATGTCTAGTAAGTGAGAAAATCAGTTGACACTTTGACATTGCCTCATTAAGGTTTGAATAGTCTTTATTTTCTCTTAAAGTGCTTTCGTAATGAGTAAACCAAATAGACTGTATTGGCGGTTTCCTGTATTACTTTCAGAACAGAGCTGCTTGCCTTCATATTTTTTTTCTCTAATTTTATTGTTTCATTTATCCCCTTCATGCTTATGTCTAAAAGGATATAGAAATATAGGAATCTCCAATTCAGACATGAAGAATGAGAATTTCAGGGAAAGATAATCTGAAATAACCAAATAAAAATGTTTACTCAAATAATATATAAACCAGTTGCTGTTTTAGTTCGAATTTTATATTTGGTGTTGCTTTTACTATTTTTGTGTAGCCTAAGCATTACATAAAAAAGAAATAGGATGGAATCCATTATATTAATGTTTTCTCTGTAGTATGCCATTAGAAAAAATGTATTGCTTTTGGACTTGATGAGCTTTGAACTTTTTTTTTTAGAATATTTAAGAGGTGATTTATGAAAAAAATACAGTAGTAGAATCTGCTTAGCATTCCTAATGATTTTTATTAACCTTAAGAATTTGAACATTTTGTCTAAAATATAAGGATTTTTGAAATTCTCATTTAAAAACAGTACTTTGTAATGGTTACTTTTTGAATTGCTTGTTCTTGGATTGAGTTAATTCCTCTCTACAAATGTTGATAATTATATCCATTAAATATTATGTTTATATTATAATTCTTCTCATATTTAAAAGGCAATCACATGTTGATAAATGATTTCATTTTGCTTTTCTGTGTGCCCAGTTCACGTTAATTGCTCATGTACCTCAAAAGGTTAGGAACAACCCTAACCCTAACCCTAACCATCTGCTGATCTTTAATTATACCTATCCCATTTTAAGGGTGATGATGTCATTGCTAAGCATATTGAAGTTTTGCTACAACCATTAAATGGTATCAGTTGGGTACTCTGATTCTGACCAAATGAACGAGAGTCCAAACCATGGAACTCGGGCCTTTTTGAGTACCTTTCCAAAAGAAGGCTCTGAAGAAGCTGCAAAAGTCAAGCCCACAAAGCACGATTGTTCTCCACCACTTTCTCCTGTCCGTTTCCCCTTTCCAGGGGACGTTACACAGCCTCCGAACCGGTGCCTGGAGACCACGGAGTGCCCAACTCCAGCTTTGAGGGGAGAAGAACTTTGTGGCTTTTTCAAACCTCCCCAGTGAAATCTTTCCTGCTCATCTCTGACTGGGGAGGAGAACTGAAAACGGTTCTGGGGGAATCGAGCTTATGTCTTCTCCCCCACCCTTTGGTGAAGGGTGCAGTAATACCGCTTCATCCTGCCCAGTGGGGCTTAACATTTTTAGCTTCGTTACGGGGTAATGGGGAGAAGCCATGCCAGAGTCATAGTGTTCACTCATCAAATATGCGTGCTTTATGCTCTGCGCTAAAGGCTCCTTCTAAGAGTCATCTGGGCATTGAGGTCCATAGCGGGTCTCGCAGTGGGACAGAGCCTGACTGAGATGCTGATGGAAACAAAGCCCTGGCAGACATCAGATGCTTTCAGAAGACCTCTTTGTTCTCATTAGACAGGCTTGCCATGGAAGACGTTTCTCGACAGCATAATTCCACTGGTATTGTGGGTCCTTGTCGTGTTCCCCAAACCAGTGTCCCAAAGCTTCCCAAGTCATACTTTTAATAGGAATGTCTTGCACACTGGTATTTGTTTTAATTGTATTTCACTTTTTTCTACAGTAGTGGAAGAGAATTCCCCAGGAGACTCTATGAGTAGGTAAGCTTTTTGTGATAGTATATTATTTTATTTTATTAATTCATCGAAGTATTCCATCTTGATCTATTACGTGTCTCTGTCCAAGGCAAGGCAGATTCTCAAGCTCCAAAACACAACATATCTTCAATTTTATCAATTCTCACCCTCACCATAACCCATATTTTACTTCATTATCTGACATAGAATTATGGTTTGTTTTTTTTTAACTCAGTACAATTCCTGTATCCATGGGGAATATGTTCTGAACTCTTCCTGATTCTATGGATAAATGTACTCCTCCTCCTCCTGCTCTGTTACCTGGGGCACCTGCTCTGCAGTCCCCTACCCAATCCCTCCATAAAAAACAAAAAACTAAAAACTAAAAGTGAAAGCAGAAGAGATCTCAGCTGGAGGTAACTTAAACCATGGAAATTAAAAGTGTAGATGTGGGGTCCCTGCTAAGCACACTGACAACTGTTCTGTGTCAGAGCTTCCTAGGTACATGGAAGGATTCAAAGACTTGCCTAGGATCACAAATCCTGCATGTGATGAAGGAACCTGGAACTTAGGTTAGCTGTACTCCCAGACCTACTGCCTACTCATGACCCTCATTTTATCTATTAATAAATAGTTGTTGGATCAACCAAGAATGAGCAAATTATATTTTTCTTTATGGCCACACTTTTTATCAGTTACCTGTGATGGATTCCTTTCAAGGCAAGTCTATAGTGGAAATATGTGTCTTTTTTCGTGGTGGAAATCCATCTTAGTTCTTGGGGATTATCAGGTAAATTCCACACATTAATAGTGTCGAATGTGGCTTAGTCACTGGGAATGGAGGTTCTGAGTCAGAACAGGAATTTCTATTGGAAATTTCTTTGCAGGAGGGAGAGAAGCAACAGAAAGAAGTGACTGGTAACTGGCTTCTGACTGGAATGCTTGGGGACAACTATGTTAGGAAGCTGTTAGTCATATTGAGACTTCAGTGCAGAAATAGTCTACTTCCCAATTAGAGGCATTCAGGCAAATTGGTTTTATATATTGAGAAGAAATGATAAGGCCATTAGATCTATCTAATTTCTCTGGAGCTCCTAGAGTCAAACCAACTTGTCAAAGCTTTAGCTATAAAGGCTACTAATTGGAATAACTAAAAACGAAAGATCTCCCAACAAGCTCAGTATTCACACAGCACAGAAGGTTGTTTTGCAGTGACCTGCTTTGTGCCTCTTCCAGTGACAAGTTAGCTTTAATATGGAAAAGAAGGTGAAAAGACTAGAAAAAAGTCTTTCTACTCTCCAGATGATCAAGTAGAATTAAATATTCTTAGGCATGATACAAAGTTTATAAAAAACAAAAAAGGGAACATATAAGTGGAAAATGGAAGTGTATTAAGAGATTGGTGAGAAGAATTGTTTCACAGAGATGCTGAATATTTGAAACTTTTATTCCTACATTTTTTTCAAAAGTGATTATGTAAAAATGGGGGCAGAAGAATATGAAGTAAAAAAAGAGAAGGAATTGTGATGATGATTTAGAAGCCTTAGAAATTATGAGAAAAGTCATCGATTGAAAGTTAATTCAGAGAAATTTGATAGGACTGGAGAAATTGAAGAAGTTACTTGAGCTGAAAAAGAAGACTACATGTGAAAGTGGAAAAGCAAGTGAGTTGAAGGAGAAGGGTTTAAAGAGATGAAGGAAAATAGGAGGAGGAAGATAATGTAAAGGTTATGAAGAACAGGAGGAGGTGGGACCAAACTGAAAGATGAATGATAGAGGAAGAATTTTTGAAAACCAAATAAAATAAGTAAATAAAATAAAACAAACAAACAAGTGAACATTGACAAAGGAGGATTTAAGAAGACCAAATAAATAAAATAAAAATCAAGAAGGAAAAATGAAATTAGGTGTGCCTATCAAGAATTAAGGAGAGACACTTCCGGGTTAAGATGGCGGCAGAGTAAGAAGCAGCTCTTAACCTCTCCTGACCGAAACATACAAAACTCCTCAAGGGGACATAAAAACAAGTCCAGACGAACAGAGGAACCCCACAACAGGGCACAGCGTGGAAGGTACGTGGAATCGAGACATTTCCAAGCCAAAAAGGGCTCTCACTCACTCAATCGCGAGCTGAGCAACCGCCCCACCCCCACCCCCTCCACACTCACCTATAGCTCCGAACCCAGCTAAAAAGAAATAGAGCAAGTTTGGGGCACCCATCGAGTCATCAGCAGCTCCGGGACCTGTTCCTGACAGCAGCAAGACTTAGGACCCCATTAAGTCAAAAAAAGCACACGAAATCTGAGCGCGCGCGCCGGAGCAGGACGCTGGGCGCAGAGTGCCGGCTGAGTAGAGGCGTGGGTGGAGGCAGAACTAAGCCTAAGTGGGGAACCAGTGCAGACGGGTATACGACTGTAGAAGCAGCGCCCTGAGACTTGTAAAGAAACCTCCAGCAGAGGATCAAGCAAGAGGGCCCACCAGGGGGCTTGACCTTGGAAAAAACCAGAATTCAGACCTCAGGAGCCAATAGATTGGGAACAGACACTGAGCCCGAGGATAAAGCTGAGAAGCTGCTGGGCTAATGATGGCTACTCAGCATCAGCATCAGGAGGTTCAGAAGAGAAAGAATAATAACAAAAAGAAGAAGTCTTTAACACTCGACAGCTTTTACACAGAGAAAATCCAGACAACCGAGCAAACAGAGGAGGAGAACAAACAAGCATCCGGACCCTCCTCAAATAAGGAAAACTCCTCACAAGCTATGGAAGAGTTCAAAACTGAGATTCTGAGGAAAATGGAAGAGATCTGGCAAGAAAATAACAGTTTAAAAGGTAGAATCTTGCAATTGGAAAGTGAGGCTCAGAAATCAAATGAACTGATAAGCAAATTGAACACCAGAAATGACCAGATTGAAAAGGAATACCAAAAGATTATAGCCGAAAACCAAAAAATTATAGCCGATAACCAGTCCCTAAAGGCTAGAGTCGAGCAATTAGAAACCAATGATCTCTCAAGACAACAAGAACAAATAAAACAAAGTCAAAAGACTGAAAAAATAGAAGGAAATATGAAATATCTCAATGAGAGAGTGACAGACCAAGAAAACCGGTCTAGAAGAGACAACGTGAGAATAATTGGTCTTCCAGAAAAACCAGAAATTAATAGAAACCCGGACTCCATACTAAAAGAAATTATTCAGCAAAATTGCCCTGAAGTCCTACAACAAGAGGGCAATATAGACATCGAAAGGATTCATAGAACACCCAC
>NW_025387212.1:0-3528 GCF_016433145.1 Gracilinanus agilis
GTTTTATGGGTTCAATATATTAAAAGATGGTTGCCAGAGGATTGAACCATTATCAATCCTCAATTAAGAATAATCTCAAGTCAAAATTGACTTTTATGGAAGTTTATTTACAATTAAGAAGAGAGAGAGGAAATGAAAAAATAAGAATCTAACCTAGTAGGTAAGTTACTATGATCCTCTAATTAATACAACTAGTTCTTAATTAAATGTCAGCCAAGATTTAGCGGGCCAGAGGCCTGGAGGTGAATTGGAGCAAACTTCATTTACAGAGTCTACTAAAAGAAATTTCTTAAGAGAAGTTCAGGAAGATTCAGTCAGTCTTTAAACTCACCATGTGGAATTCAAAGAAGATATTTAAAGCAGTCTCACCAGGGTCTAACAATTCCAACATTCCTCCATGAACCAGAAAAGGTCCATCACCAGATACTCTCTTCCACAAAGACCTATCACTCACTCCACTCCCTCTTTTTAAAGGGGTCAGTTATGCATCACTTCCTGTATCTCCCTCCTAATTTGCATGTCCAATCTCAATAGATTTTTCTCATAGTACTGCCTAGGAGACAGTCAGTTGATTCTGATTTGTCATATACTCTAGCACACGTGGGTTATGGACCTCCCAGAATTAGAGGTGTTCTCACCTTTGGTGATTAAATTTAAAGAGGGGCAGTGTAGAGTTAATTTAATTATCACAATATTTATATATATGCATATGTGTATAAATATTATCCTATTATTATTGTATTCTTCCCCTCCCCCTCCCATGTGCCTCTTTTTGTGGTATAAATAATCCTATTTTTCTTATTCCTTCTAGTTTCTCTTTGTGTTATCTTCTATTTCTCACTCTTTTCTTTTTTATTTTTTTTAAATATCATCTTAAACCACTTAGTACCTCAACCGCTCCTATGGATAATTCTTCTAACTACTATGCTATTGTATACAGTTTTTGAGAGTTACAAATATCATTTTTCCATATAGGAACACAAACAATTTGATTTTAATAAAGCCCTTAAGAAATTTCCCCCCACTTTCTTGTTTGTCTTTTCATGTTTTTTCTTGAGTTTTGTATTTGGACATCAAATTTTCCATTTAGTTCTAGCCTTTTCTTTACAAATACTTGGAAATCTTCTAATTTGTTAAATGCCCATACTTTCCCCTGGAAGTATATAGTCAGTTTTGATGGGTAGGTAAACCTTGGTTGTAGACCCAATTCTCTTGCCTTTCTGAATATCATATTCCAAGCCTTGCAGTCCTTCAGTGTGGAGGCTGCCAGCTTCTATGTAATCCTTATTAGTGCTCCTTGATATCTGAAATATCTCTTTCTGGCTTCTTGCAATATTTTCTCCTTAGCTTCAAAGCTCTTAAATTTGGCAATTACATTACTGGGTGTTGTCTTTTGAGGATTTAGGGTAGAGGGGGATCTATGGACTCTTTCAATGTCTATTTTGCCCTCTTGTTGAAGAACATCAGGGCTGTTTTCTTGGATGATTTCTTGTAATATAGTATCATGATTTCTGTTTATTTCTGGGTTTTCAGGTAGACATATGATTATCAAGTTGTCTCTTCTCAATTTGTTTTTCCAAATCATTCATTTTTTTCAGTTAGATATTTCATGTTTCCTTCTATTTTGTCAGTCTTTTGACTTTGCATTATTAATTCTTGCTGTCTTGTGAGAGTACTAGTTTCTACTTGCTCAATTCTGGTCTTTAAGGACTAGTGTTCAACTATGATCTTTTTATTTTCCTTTTCAGTTCAGTCTATCCTGCTTTTCATGGCTTCCAGTAAGTCATTTCTGGTCTTCAATTTGTTTATCATTTAATTTGATTTCTGGGCTTCTTTTTCAAAGTGGGAGATTCTGTCTGTTAAACAGTTATTTTCTTTTTGAACTCTTTCCCATTTTTCTTGCCAAATTTCTCCTATCTTTTTAACTTGGTTTTCAAATTCCAGTCTGATTTCTTGGAGAGCTTGTGACCAATTTTCATTTTTTTGGGAAAGTTTTGATGTGTTTGCTTGTTTGTCATTATCTGCTGTCTCTTCTGTAGTCTATTGTTTCTCTAAGAAGAAATTATCCAAAGTCAAAAGCTTTTTCTTAATTTTTTTTGTAGTTCTAGATAACAGTTCTTGGGTATCCATGGCCATTTCTATGTTAGTTTTTTCTTCCCTTCCCAGCCAGAACTCTGAGTGAGGAGGGTAGGCTTCTCCCTCTGAATGAAGCTTCAGCATGGTTTTGTCCTAAGGCTATTTTTAGTCTCTGCTGTGTCTGCTGTTGGCAGCCCCTCTCTGCTCTATCTCTTCACCTAAGGTTTATGTTTCTCAGCCTCCCAGGGCTCCAAGTCTTGCTGCTCTCAGTGGTAGGTCTGTAGTATCCTCAGCCAGCCCCCTACCCTTCACCTCCAAACCTAGTGATTCCCCTGCACTTGCTCTGAATCTGGTGTGATTGCTCTGACTCTGGTGTAGTAGGTGTAGTGGGGGAGGGGTGATCAGCTTGTGCTTTGGTATGAGTACTTTTACTCCCTTATAGTGTGGAAATGCCCAAATCCTGCCTATCTTCAAGTCTGTGCCTACAGTAGAGCCCCTTTGCTTATTTGATTTTACTTTTTGTCCTTTTAAGGCTCTTCATATCAGTTGGTGGTGAGGAGAAAGTGCCCCTTGCTATTACTCTACAGCCATCTTAGCCTGGAAATCCCCTTCCTTTACTTTTAATATTTACTATTAAGTAAAATTGCTGTACCTTAATCTTTGTACTTGTTTATTTTTCCTTCTTTTAATCAGTTCAGATTATAGTTCAGGTATCATTCACTCTTCCCAAACTCCTCCTTTTGTGTAAATATCTATGTCCACATCCAGTTTATATGAACTTTTCCCCTAAAATTATTTTCCCACCCCTAATACTATTGTATTCCTCTTCCCTTATTTTTGAATATTTCTCTTCAGATTATCTACATATAATATAAACACTCCTTATTCATGTCTAAGTATCCCTAATGATATTAGGAGTCACAGTACATACATCTTCTCTTTATATTGATACTTAAGCAGCCTCTCCTCATATATAGTTCTTTATCATTGTTTCATTCTTTTATATTTTGTATACTTTTATATTTGTCTTATCTTCTTTGTTCGAAGTTTCTATGATTAGAGTTTCTAGGCAAAAGTTAACTTTTCAACAAAAAAGAATAGAAGTGCTTTAATTTATTAAAAGTCTATCCCCTCCCTGGCATACATTATTACATTAAAGTCAGTTTTGCTAATAAAGTTATCCATAGCTCTAAACCCATATTCTTTCTTTCTGGAATATTATATACCATGTTTTCTGTGCCTTTATAATGATGGATGATATATCATGTGTGATTCCAACTATGATTCTTCAGTACTTGAATTTATTTTTCCTGGTTTTTTTTTTTTTTTGCAACCAGGAAATTTGCAAACTAGATTTCTTTGAACAGCAAACTCCATATTCTGATAGTGTGTTCCCAGGGGCTTAATTTTTTTCATATATATTAATTCAGTTATTTTATTTTATTTATTTAT
>NW_025387213.1:0-3279 GCF_016433145.1 Gracilinanus agilis
CATCTCACACCCTACACCAAGATAAATTCAGAATGGGTGAATGACTTGAATATAAAGAGGGAAACTATAAATAAGTTAAGTGAACACAGAATACTGTACTTATCAAATCTTTTGGAAAGGAAAGACTTTAAAACCAAGCAAGAGTTAGAGAAAATTACAAAATGTAAATTAAATGGTTTTGATTATATTAAAATAAAAAGCTTTTGTACAAAAAAAACAATGTAATCAAAATCAGAAGGGAAACAACAAATTGGGAAAAAAATCTTTATAACAAAAACTCTGACAGGGGTCTAATTACTCAAATATACAAGGAGTTAAATCAATTGTATGAAAAATCAAGCCATTCCCCAATTGATAAATGGGCAAGAGACATGAATAGGCAATTTTCAGGTAAAGAAATCAAAAGTATGAATAAGCACATGAGAAAGTGTTCTAAATCTCTAATAATTAGAGAAATGCAAATCAAAACAACTCTGAGGTATCACCTCACACCTAGCAGATTTGCTGAAATGATAGCAGGAGAGAGTAATGAATGCTGGAGGGGATGTGGCCAAATCAGGAAGTTAATGCATTGCTGGTGGAGTTGTGAACTGATCCAAGCATTCTGCCTGGCAATTTGGAACTATGCTCAAAGGGCTAGAAAAAATGCCTGCCCTCTGATCCAACCATACCATTGTTGGGTTTGTACACCAAAGAGATCACAGATAAATAGGCTTGTAAGAAAATATTTATAGCTGCTCTTTTTGTGGTGGCAAAAAATTGGAAACGGAGGGTATGCCCTTCAATTGGGGAATGGCTGAACAAATTATGGTATATGGTTGTGATGGAATACTATTGTGCTAAAAGGAATAATAAACTGGAGGAGTTCCATGTGAACTGGAAAGACCTCCAGGAACTGATGCAGAGTGAAAGGAGCAGAGCCAGAACAACATTGTACACAGAGACTGATATACTGAGGTAAAATCAAATGTAATTGACCTCTGTACCAGCAGCAATGCAATGACCCAGGACAATTCTGAGGGATTCATGAAAAAGAACACTACCCACATTCAGGGGAAGAACTGCAGGAGTGGAAACACAGATGAAAAACAACTGCTTGAACACATGGGTTCAGGCAGACAATGATGAAGGATGTAGACTCGAAACTACCACACCAATGCAACTACCAACAATTTGGAAATAGGTCTTGATCAAGGACACATGATAAAACCAATGGAAATGTGTGTTGGCCAAGGGTGGGGGGAATGCGGCGGGTGAAGGGGAAAGTAGGAGCATGAATCATGTAAACAGGTTAAAAATGAATATTAATAAATGTTTA
Source organism: Gracilinanus agilis (assembly GCF_016433145.1). Classification (NCBI taxonomy): domain Eukaryota; kingdom Metazoa; phylum Chordata; class Mammalia; order Didelphimorphia; family Didelphidae; genus Gracilinanus; species Gracilinanus agilis. Next base: position 1,319 of record NW_025387213.1, read on the forward strand.
AAATTTTAAAAAAGTCAAAATATTTATAGAAGGAAACATGAAATATCTCAATGAGAAAGTGACAGATCAAGAAAATCGGTCTAGAAGAGACAATTTGAGAATTATTGGTCTTCCAGAAAAAGCAGAAATTAATAGAAACTTGGACTCCATACTAAAAGAAATTATTCAGCAAAATTGCCCTGAAGTTCTACAAGAGGGTAATATAGACATTGAAAGGATCCATAGATCACCCTCTACACTAGACCCAGAAAAGACCATGCCCAGGAATATAATAGCCAAATTCAAGAGCTTCCAAATAAAAGAAAAACCCTTACAAGAAGCCAGAAAGAGACAATTCAAATATCAAGGAGCACCAATCAGGATCACACAGGATCTGGTAGCCTCCACACTAAGAGACCACAAACCTTGGAATATGATATTCAGAAAGGCAAGAGAACTGTGCCTTCAACCACGAATCAACTACCCATTAAAACTGACTATATACTTCCAGGGGAAAGTATGGGCATTCAACAAAATTGAAGATTTCCAAGTATTTGCACAGAGAAGACCAGGACTAAGTAGAAAGTTTGATATCCAACCACAAAAATAAAGTGAAACATGAAAAGGTAAATAAGAAACAGAGGGGAAAGAAAGAAAACTCATAATTTTTAAATTTTCCTCTTTAAGGGCTTCAGTAAGATTTAATTATCTGTATTACAATGTGGAGAAATGCTATGTATAATTCTCTGTAGTGAACTCTATTCAGTATTATATAGTAAACAGAAGAATAATTCATAGGTATTATATAATAATCAGAAGAATAATTCATAGGGAGAGGGTGGAATACTAAATGGTCTAACATGATAGGGGGGATTGGAAAGGGGGGGGGGGTGAATAGTAAGGGAGACCAAGAGAAAGTTGAGTGAATAGGAAAAATAGGATATTCTATTACACACAAAGAGGGCATGGGAAGGGGAAGGGACAAATACTATTATAGGAAGGAGAGGAAGAGAGCATTAAGAGGTAATATTTAAACCCTACTCTCAGTGTAATCAACCTGAAGAAGGAAGAGTAGCTATATTATCCATTGGGATATAAAAGTCTATCTAACCCTACTGAGAAAGTCAGAAGTGATAAACCAAGGGGAGAAGGGGAGTGGGGAGGTAAAAAAAGGGAGGGGAGGAGAAGGGATAGGGAATTCATTAGACCTTTAAAAACAAAAAGAGGGGAATAATAAGGGAGGGGGTAGAAATGGAAGTTAATCAAGGGAGGGGATAAGGGATACTGGCTTAAAGCAAACAACTGGTTTAAAAGGAAATAGTGTAAGAAGAAGGGATAGAAATAGGGGAGGACACAAAAATGTCAGCAAATGCACAACTGATAATTATAACTCTGCATGTGAATGGGATGAACTCACTCATAAAACAGAAGCAAATAGCAGAGTGGACTAGAAACCAAAATCCAACCATATGTTGTCGACAAGAAACACATATGAAGCGCGTAGACATACACAAATTTAAGATTAAGGGCTTGAGCAAAATCATTTCGGCGTCAAATGAGAAAAAGAAGGCAGGAGTGGCAATTATGATTTCTGACAAAGCCAAAGAAAAAACAGATATGATTAAAAAAGACAGGGAAGGTCATTACATCCTGATTAAAGGCAGTATAAACAATAAGGAAATAACACTGCTCAATATATATGCACCAAGTGACATAACATTCAAATTCATAAAGGAGAAACTGACAGAACTCAAGAAGGAAATAGATAGTAAAACCATAATAGTGGGAGATCTAAATATTCCTCTGTCAGATCTAGATAAATCAAACCAAAAAATAAATAAGAAAGAGGTAAGAGAGGTGAATGAATTCCTAGAAAAGTTAGATTTAATTGATATGTGGAGAAAAATAAATAGGGATAAAAAGGAATACACCTTCTTTTCAGCTGCACATGGTACATTCACAAAGATTGACCATGTAATAGG
>NW_025387214.1:0-5279 GCF_016433145.1 Gracilinanus agilis
CTCTCTCTCTCTCTCTCTCTCTCTCTCTCTCTCTCTCTCTCTCTCTTGTTCTAACTAGTAATCAGGATTGCTTTGCTTCTTCATGCCAATTGTCAATGTTTCGTTCTGGTTAATATTTACTTTACCTGTCAGTAAATCTTTATACTTTCCCTGCTATAAGTCTAATATCTGTTTAGTGAAACAATTTAAAGGGAAATTAACTATTTTAGTATATAGATAAGTTTTCCTTTGGGTAGTCAGAGGCAGATGGAATTATGTTTGTCTAGACTACGTTTTAGAAGGCAATAACATGGGGATTTCACACACAATGTGATTTTTTTTTCAATCTTGGGCTTTCCCAACATGAATCACTTTAGTTTCTACAAAAGTGGGAAATTGTGTTTGTGTGTGTTTGTGTAGTGGGGAAAGGTTGGAATATCTGCTTTGTTTGGTCTTCTTTATCTCTATTTATTCTACTTATCTGGGTTTTTAATTATCCAGATCATTTTTACTCTGCAAAGTGTTTTGTTGTAAGGGTCTCCCCATATCCCACTTATGTTTCCTAATGAATGCTCATCATTTTGAAACTGGAGGTTTCCTTCCTGCCATGTCTGATTTCACCCTCTTCCAGGCAAGAAAGGGAATTCGAGGCATTTTCCCATAGTTTCTGGCTTTTTATTATTCTACTAGCCTATAGAAACTCCATGAAAACAGGAATTATATGTTATATAAACCTGTGTCATCTCCATGACCAAGTAGAATGTTCTACACACAACAGGTGTTTAATAGATTAGTTGAATTGAATCTACCGGCTTTTGATTCCTCCAGAACAAAATGTATGACCTTGTGCCCCACTTGGTGGATTCTGTTCTGAGATAATTACTCTATGGGTGATATGAGATTTGTATTATTTTCTGTTGTTAGCTAGTTGTATGTTCATATAAAACCCCACTCTCATTATGATAGAAATATCATAGGAATTGGAGTTAAAGGATGCAGGTTCAAATCCCAGTTCTGTCACTTAGTTGAGTGACATAAGGCAAGTCACTTTACTAATATGAATTCCAGTTTCTGGAAATTCTCTTAAATCTCTTCCAACTTTTAAAACTATTATCCTATAATCTAAAAAAACTTTTTGTTTCAGGACCCCTTTATGCTATTAAAGTTATTAAAGATCACTCAAAGAACTTTTGTTTATGTCAATTATCTCTGTTAATATCTACTGTAAATAGTTTTTACTTCATTGACTCCCTGCCAGTGGGTCTTTAGGACCCAGCAGGCTACCTGTACCAAACTTTGAGAATTTCGGATATGAGGAAATTATTAATGCTAGCATGTTCCCAATGCTACTTATCTTTAATTTCTCACACACATGTTTCTCTGTTTATACAGATTTGTTTACCTGTTGTCTCCTCTATTAGACTGGGAACTCTTAGAGAGCAGGAACTGTCTTTTTCTTTTCTTTGTATCATACCTTTTTAGCACATAGTAGACCCTTAATAAATGCTTATTCTTAATTAAATGAAATTGAATCTGGAGAAATTCTACCCTTTCTTGTCAAGGACTGGTGGAGAATTGATCACAGTGGTCACCTTTAATGCTGGAATCAAATATTAACATCATACTCAAGATTTTGTAGTTTCAGATCTTGAGAAGACAACAACTACATTAATACCAACTACTATTCAGTCCAGTGCTCTCTGGTTTAAGATCTTGCCTCTGGCAGGGATCTAACCCTGTATTTCCAAGAAAGGAAAAACATACAGTAATAGCTTTGGGAGACTGCCAGGAAACAACTCCCCCTTCAAACAATTACTTTATATTATTCTTTACTGAACATTTGATACATAATTCATCATGTTCTAAGTGTATTCATTAGAAACTCTCTATAATCACATTTTAAAGGTAAACAGCATTTATCAAATTATCATCCAAAAATATTCATCTCGAAGTCAGCACTGATATTCTACCACAAAATCTTCAGAAGAACATGAGTAAGTTTATCTTTCTCTCCCTTTGTTCTTGAGAACATCGAGAACACCCCAGGAGCCCCATGAGACAATTCCCTCTATGTACAGTTATGTTGTAAGTTCCTTGGGTATTGGGAATGCCTCAAGATAATTTTTAAACATTTAAAATTAGCTAGTAACATGTTGGCATGTGAGGGCATCATGCTTGAAATATTGGGAAATATGATATAATTTTTTCCTTTCTTTTCCTAGTTTTTTACAATGAACGAAAGGTGCAGTGGGTAGAAGGATTATGGGTACACATGTATTTGGTTGTAGTGGTACCTAAGTAAAGTGCTTAATTATTGTTAATATATTAACAAAGTATTTCCTCCCTTAAGCAATAATACTCTGTATAAGGTATTATGTAATGCATTGTGTTAGGTGACAATAATCATCATCATCCATTCATTCAAGCAAGTTTTGAAATCCATATTTCATGGGAGATTCAAACAAACAAACAAAACCAGTCCCTGTTTTTAATAATCTTACATTCTATCCGGGGAAACAATACGCATACAAATAAATGAATATAGAATGCATACAAAATAACTTAGAGGGATATAAGGCACTAGCAACAGTAGGGAATAGAATAGACCTCATGCAGAAAATGATGCTTGAGCTGAAACTTGGAGGGAGCTGATGATTTTATTAGGCAGAAGGGAGAAGAAAATGCCTTCCAGGCAAGAGAAACAGCCTGTACAAATGTACAGTGCCAAGAGATGGAATGTCATATGCTAGAGAAGACTAGCTAGGTGAGTAGGGCAGCAATGTGGGGTTATGTTTTCTGTGCAGTAATAGGAGCAGACAGGAACCTCAGCAGATGGAGCAGTAGGCTTGGAGTCAGGAAGATGAATTCAACTATAGCCTCAGACACTTACTAGCTATGTGATCTGAGTGAGTCAGTTAAACCTCTGTTTGGCTCATCTGTAAAATGGAGTAATAATAACACCTCTCTGAAAGTCAAATAAGAAAATAATTGTAAATCATTTAGCATGGTATCTGAGACATAATATGTGCTATAGAAATGTTAGCTTTTGTTATAGTTATTACTATTTTTGTAACATGCAGTAATCTGGGGAGGTAGGCTAGAATCTGATTATGAAAGGAGGAGGAGTTTGCATTTTATCCTAACTCTTGGAACTCCTTTGTTAGAGGAATGACATGGTCAGGCTTATACTTTATTTAACTGTGTAGAGGCTGGTTTGGAGTGAGAAGAAACTGAGTCATCCAGGAGTCAATAATGGAGTAGTATAGTTATTTGTATAGTATAGTATAGTCATTTGACTGTGAACTCCTTGAAAGCAAGGACTGTTTTTTAAAATAATTTTTTAATAATAATTTTTTAAAAATTCCTATGCTTGGCACCTACATCATAAATGCTTGTCGACCAACTGAGGACCTGAACTAAGGTAATGGTTATGTAAATGGAGAGAATAATATTTCATTTTCATATAGCATTTTAAAGTTTGCAAAGTATTTGACTCAACAATGGATGAGGTAGGTGCTATTTTTGTATTTTTTTTCTGGAGGAGGATACTGAGGATCAGCCAGATGAAGTGATTATAAAGACAGTAGATATTTATGGGGGGATTTGAACCAAGATCATCTCTATTCCAATTGCCAATGTCATATCCACTATGTCATATGGAGATGGAAAATGGTATCATCCTGTCTTCAAAGTGCTTGTATCTTTTAGGTAAGATAGAAGTATAATGCAAATTAGAATGAGAAAACACAAGTTCATTTGATCCTTGGAACAATTGTAAATATATCAAAGGATATATGTGTTTTGAAGATGGTATTGTTTACAAAATCATATCACTACTTTGGGAAAGACATACAAAAACTATCCAAGAAGGTCAAAATATTCTCAGAGAAACCAGTGAATCAAACATGGTTGGGATTTCACCTTATCTGATACTGCCACATTTTGTACAGATTTAGTTTCAAACTGGGAATTTTAATGGATTCCCAAAATATAGCTAAAACCAGATAAATTTCCCATATATTGACTTTTCCCTGGAAGATTGCTTTTTAATTCCTCTTCTCCTCTCTCCTTTTTTCCTCCTTCCCTTCCCCTTTCCCATTCCCTTCCCTTCCCTCCCCTTTTATTTTCTTTTTCTCCTCTTTTCTTTCTTCTTCCCTTTCTCCTCCCTTCCCCTCTCTCTTTCCTTTCCCCTTCCTTTCTTCTTTCTTTCCACCTTCCCTTTCCCACTCTTTTCTCCCTTCCTTTCCTCTTCCCTTTCCTCCTCCCTTTCTCATCCTTTCCCCCCTCTTCCCTTTCTCCTGACCTGTACCCTTTCCTTCTCCTTTCCCATCCCTTTCTGCTTCCCTTCTCCTTCCTTTTCCATTACCTTCCCCCTTATATTTCCTTCTCCCTCCTCTCTTTTTCTCCCTTCCTTCCTTCTCCCCCCCCCCTACTTCTTAAATTGGCTAATATAGTGCCTTGAGCCTACAGGGTACCTAATAAGCATTTGTTAATCATAGAAGATTTCAGAGCCACAGAGGGAGGATTTTATAAGCTGTTAGGTTATAAAGAACTATTCTGTTGACTTTGAACATATTGATAACCATCAATAGGGTCATCTTTGACAAAGGACAAGGGTGATCCCTAACAATTTGGCCAGATTGATTGTTTTCTTACAGATGTCATCTGTATGATAGCCTTCTCTCTGAGGTGAAGAAGGTATATTTCTAGTCTGTTATAAAGGGGAACATGATTTCTGAAGCTCCTTTCTAGCCACTGTGATTCCATTTATTTAATATTCTTAATGTATCTGGTTCATCTGACCATAGATTTATTTTCTTTTTGTCCCGGATAATTTAGTTTAAAAGCAAAGCAGGTCTGCTAATAGTTATGTCCCTCTATTTGCAGAATGCTTCCTCATGTATTTCTTCAGCAAATCATAATCAATGGCAAGATCAAACCTATATATCCAGGTCTAGGCAACTAATTTGGCAGAGTGGGCCTAGATCCAGTTTTGAAGTTTTGAGTTCAAATTTGACCTTAGACACTTATGAGCTGTGTAACCTTGCACAAATCACCTAATTTATGTCCTCCTCAGTTTGCTCAACTAGAAAATGGAAATAAAATAATAGTGTCTACCTCAAAAGGTTATTGTGAGGATCAACTGAGATAATAATTGTCAAGTGTTTAGCACCATGCCTGGCACATAGTATATCCTTAATAAATTTCTTCTTTCTTCTTCTTCCTTCCCCCAATGGCTTGTTCAGCCAGAAGATGCTTACCACCTCTTTCCTCCACCTTCCACCCCCTCCCCAGAGAGA
>NW_025387215.1:0-6213 GCF_016433145.1 Gracilinanus agilis
TATTTCTTCTGCTGCTAATCTAGGCAGTTTATATTTTTGTAAATATTCGTCCATATCTCCTAAATTGTTATATTTATTGCCATATAATTGGGCAAAATCGTTTTTAATGATTGCCTTAATTTCCCCTTCATTAGAGGTGAGGTCTCCCTTTTCATTTTTGATACTATCAATTTGGTTTTCTTCTTTCCTTTTTTTATTAGATTGACCAATACTTTGTCTATTTTATCTGTTTTTTCAAAGTACCAGCTTCTAGTCTTATTTATTAATTCAATAGTTCTTTTACTTTTGATTTTATTAATTTCTCCCTTGGTTTTTAGTATTTCTAATTTAGTTTTCATCTGGGGATTTTTAATTTGCTCACTTTCTAATTTTTGGAGTTGCATGCCCAATTCATTGATCTCTGCCCTCCTTAATTTGTTAATATATGCACACAAGGATATAAATTTCCCACTGAGTACTGCCTTGGCCGCATCCCACAGATTTTGGTAGGATGTCTCATCATTTTCATTTTCTTCAATGAAATTGTTTCTATGATTCCTTCTTTGACAAATTGGTTTTGAAGAATCATATTATTTAATTTCCAATTAGTTTTTGATTTTCCTTTCCAAGTGCCCTCACTAATTATTATTTTTATTGATTACACTGAGAGTAAGGTTTGATTATTACCTCTTTATGCTCTCTTCCTCTCCTTCTTATAATAGTATTTGTCCCCTCTCCCTCCCATGCCCTCTTTGTGTGTAATAGAATATTCTATTTTCTTATTCACTCAAGTTTCTTTTGGTGTCCCCTGCTATTCACCCCCTCTTTCCCATCCCCCATGCCATCTTAGATTATTTAGTGTTCCACCCTCACCCTGTTAATTATTCTTCTGATTACTATAATAGTGAATGTTATAATAGTGAATAGATTTCACTACAGAGAATTAAACATAACATTTCTCTACATAGGAATACAGATAATTAGATCTCACTGAGACCCTTAAAAAGGCAAATTTAAAAATTATAAGTTTTCTTTCTTTCCCCTCTGTTTCTTATTTACCTTTTCAGGTTTCTCTCGATTTTTGTGGTTGGATATCAAACTTTCCATTTAGCCCTGGTCTTTTCTGTGCAAATACCTGGAATTCTTCAATTTTGTTGAATGCCCATACTTTCCCCTGGAAATATATAGTCAATTTTGATGGGTAGTTGATCCGTGGTTGCAGGCCCAGCTCTCTTGCCTTTCTGAATATTGTATTCCATGCCTTGCGGTCTTTTAGCATTGAGGCTGCCAGATCCTGTGTGATCCTGATTGGTGCTCCTTGATATTTGAATTGTTTCTTTCTGGCTTCTTGTAAGATTTTTTCTTTTGCTTGGAAACTCTTGAATTTTGCAATGATATTTCTTGATGTTTTCCTTTCTTGATCAAATATCGCAGGTGTTCTATGGATCCTTTCAATGTCTATATTGCCCTCTTGTTGTAGGACTTCAGGGCAATTTTGCTGAATTATTTCTGTTAGTATGGACTCCAGGTTTCTATTAATTTCTGGTTTTTCTGGAAGACCGATTATTCTCAAATTGTCTCTTCTAGACCGGTTTTCTTGGTCTGTCACTCTCTCATTGAGATATTTCATGTTTCCTTCTATTTTTTCAGTCTTTTGGCTTTGTTTTATTTGTTCTTGTTGTCTTGAGAGATCATTAGTTTCTACTTGCTCAATTCTAGCCTTTAGGGATTGATTTTCGGCTATAATCTTTCGGTTTTCGGCCATAATCTTCTGGTATTCCTTTTCAATCTGGTCATTTCTGGTGTTCGATTTCTGAGCCTCACTTTCCAATTGCATGATTCTACCTTTTAAACAGTTATTTTCTTGCCAGATCTTTTCCATTTTCCTCAAAATCTCAGTTTTGAACTCTTCCATAGCTTGTGAGGAGTTTTCCTTATTTGAGGAGGGTACGGATGCTTGTTTGTTCTCCTCCTCTGTTTGCTTGGTTGTCTGGATTTTCTCCGTGTAAAAGCTGTCGAGTGTTAAAGACTTCTTTTTCTTGTTGTTATTCTTTCTCTTCTGAACTTCCTGAGACTGAGTAGCCATCATTAGCCTAGCAGCTTCTCAGATTTATCCTAGCGCTCAGTGTCTGTCCGCGATCTATTGGCTCCTGAGGTCTGAGTTCTGGTTTTTTCCAAGGTCAAGCCCCCTGTTGGACCCCTTTGCTTGATCCTCTGCCAGAGGTTTCTTTAGAAGTCTCAGGGCGCTTCTTCCACAGTCGTATACCCGTCCACACTGGTTCCCCACTTAGGCTTTAGTTCCTGGCTGTGTCTGCCTCCACCCATGCCTCCACAGTACCTGCGCTCTGCTCAGCCTGCGCTCTGAGTCCTGCATCCTGCTCCCGCTCTCAGATTTCGCCTGCGTTTTTTGGCTTAATGGGGTCCTAAGTCTTGCTGCTCTCAGGAACAGGCCCTGGAGCTGCCAATGACTCGATGGGTGCCCCAAACTTGCTCTATTTCTTTTTAGCTGGCTCCGGAGCTATAGATGTGTGTGGAGGGGGTGGGTGTGGGGTGGTTGCTCAGCCCGCGATTTTCTGAGGGCTGTTTCACCCCTTTATAGCATGGAAATGCCTCGATTCCACGTACCTTCCATGCTGTGCCCTGTTGTGGGGGTTCCTCCGTTCGTCTGGACTTGTTTTTATGTCCCCTTGAGGAGTTTTATGTGTTTCGGTCAGGAGAGGTTAAGAGCTGCTTCTTACTCAGCTGCCATCTTAACCCGGAAACCCCTATATAGTTAGTTTTGATGGGTAGGTGATCCATGGTTGTAGACCCAGTTCTCTTGCCTTTCTGAGTATCATATTTCAAGCTTTGCTTTCTAGTGTGGAGGCTGCCAGATCCTGTATGATCATCATTGGTGCTCCTTGATATTTGAATTGTCTCTTTCTGGCTTCTTGTAAAATTTTTTCTTTTACTTGGAAGCTCTTGAATTTGGCTATTATATTCCTGGGGGTTGTCTTTTCAGGGTCTAGTTTAGAGGGTGATCTTTGGATACTTTCAATATCTATATTGCCCTCTTGTTGTAGAACTTCAGGGCAATTTTGCTGAATAATTTCTTTTATTATGGAGTTCAAATTTCTATTAATTTCTGCTTTTTCAGGAAGACCAATGATTCTCAAATTGTCTCTTCTAGCCCGGTTTTCTTGATCTGTCATTTTCTCATTGAGATATTTCATGATTCCTCCTATTTTATCAGTCTTTTGACTTTGTTTTATTTGTTCTTGCTGTCTTGAGAGATCATTAGCTTCTAATTGCTTAATTCTATCCTTTAGGGACTGGTTTTTGGTTATAATCTTTTGGTTTTCCTTTTCAATCTGGTCATTTCTGGTCTTCAATTTACTTGCCTCACTTTCCAATTGTGAAATTCTGACTTTTAATTGTTATTTTCTTGCCAGATCTCTTCCATCTTTCTCATCATCTCACATTTGAAATCTTCAAAGCTTGTGACCAGTTTTCATTATTTTGATAAAGTTTGCATGTGATTACTTGTTTGTTCTCCTCTGCTGTTTGCTCTGCTGTCTGGACTTTCTCTGTGTAAAGTTGTCCAGTGTTACAGATTTCTTTTTGATGATCTTTCTCTTTTGAGGTTCTTGCCTCTGGCTTGCCATTGTAAGTCCTGTGCCCTCTCAGGTTTATCCTCACACCCAGAGACTGTTTGAACTCTCTAGGCTCCTGAAGTCTCAGATCTAGTTGTTTTCAGGGTCAAGCCTCTTGGTGGCCCCCTTGTTGGTTCCTCTGTCTGAGGCTCCTTTACCAGTTTCAGGGAGCTGTTTCCACAGTTATGTACCCCTCTGCACTAGGTCCTCACTCAAGGTCCACTCCTATGCTCAGTATCTGAGTCTGCTCCTTTGCTCATGATCCAAGTCCTCTCTTGCACTCAGGATCTCTGGACTCAAGAGCCTGAGCTTGTGCCTGAGCTTAGGGTTTGTCTTTGAGTCTTCATGGTCTTTAGCCTCTTGGGGTCTTAATTCTTGCTGCTCTCAGGAACAGGTCCTGGTGACCCCAGATAGCTAGCAAGGACTTAATGGGTGCCCCAAGCTTGCTCTAGCTTTTGTGAGCTGGCTTTGGCACAGTAGGTGGTGTGGGTTCAGCTAGGGGGTTGCTCAGCTTGCATTTTAGTGAGAGCTGTTTCACCCCCTTATAGCATGGAAACACCCCAATTCCATGTACCTTCAATGCTGCACCCTTTTGTGGAGTCCCTTCATTACTCTGGATTTGTTTTTATGTGTTATTGAGCAGTCCTATATGTTTTGGTTAGGAGAGGTTAAGCAGCTGCTTTTTTACTCAGCTGCCATCTTAACCAGGAAGTCTATGCCATAATTTTTTCAATCATTCCCCAATTGAGGGACACCTCCCTCATTTTCTAATTTTTTTGTCACCACAAAGAGTGGGGCTGTAAATATTTTTGTACAACTATTTTTCCTTATTATCTTTTTTGGGTAGAAACCCAGCGTTCGTATGGCTGGATCAAAGGGTATGCATTTTGTTGAATTCCTTTTCACATAATTCCAAATTGCCCTCCAGAATGGCTGGATTAATTCACAACTCCACCAACATTGCATTAGTGTTCTGATTTTGCTGCATTCTCTCCAATATTTATTATTTTCCTTTCTTGATTGACCAATATTGACCTGCCAGGTGTGAAGTGGTACCTCAGCAATATTTGATTTGAATTTCTCTAATTATGAGAGATTTAGAACACCTTTTCATATAATTATTTGATAGTTTTGATTTCTTTATCTGACACTGCCTATTTGTGCTTCTTGAAGGGGGGATGGCTTGATTTTTTTGTACAATTGACTTAGCACTTATAAATCTGAGAAACAAAACCTTCACCAGAGTTTTTTGTCATAATTTTTTCCCAAATTTGTTGCTTCCCTTCTAATTTTGGTTTCATTGGTTTTGTTTGTACAAAACCTATTTAATTTAATATAATCAAAAATATTCATTTTATATTTTGATTCATTCTCTATTTCATGCTTGGTCTTAAATTCCTTACTTTCCCATAGATCTGACAGATACACTATTCTATGTTCACCTAATTTCCCTCTTTATATTTAAGTCATTTGCTGACTCTGAATTAATCTTGGTATAGGATGTAAAATGGTGATCTAAGCCTAATTTATCTCAAACTGTTTTCCATATCCCTCAGCAGTTTTTGTTAAATAGTGAGTTCTTGTCCCCAAAACTGGGATCTTTCGTTTTATCAAACACTAGCTTACTACTGTCATTTACTCTAAGTCTATTCCATTGATCCAAACTTCTCTCCCTAAGCCAATACTGTATAGTTTTGATGTTCACTGCTTGATAGTGTCACCCCCCCATTTCCCTATTTAAATAGTATAGTTTGAGATCTGGTAAAGCTATGTCTCCATTCTTAACTTTTTTTTCATCTTTTCCCTTGATATTCTTGATTTTTTGTTCTTGCAAATGAACTTTTGTAATATTTTTTCTAAATCTATAAAAAAGTGTTTTTGTAGTTTGATATGCAAATTAATTTGGGTAGGATTGTCATTTTTATTATATTAGCTCATCCTACCTAAGAACAATTGATGTTTTTCCAATTGTTTAGATTGAGTTTCTTTTGGGTAAAGAGTGTTTTTTTGTTTTTTTATTAGTTATATTCATATAATTCCTGAATTTGTCTTGGCAAGTAGATTCCCAGATATTTTATCTTGTCTAGAATAATTTTAAATGGAGTTTCTCTTTCTAGCTCTTGCTGCTGCTTTTTGTTTGAAATATAAAGTGATGTTAATGACGTGAGTTTATTTTGTACTCTGAAACTTTGCTAAAGTTATTGATTACTTCTATTATGTTTTAGCTCATTTTCTTTGATTCCCTAGGTATACCATTATGTCATTTGCAAAGAGTGATAGTTTAGTTTCCTCATTGCCTACTTTAATCCCTTCAACATCTTTTCCTTCTCTAGTTGCTACTGCTAGCAATTCTAGTATAATATTAAATAATAGAGATCTTAATGGGAATTCCTGTTTCACTCCTGATGTTACTCAGAAGACATCTAATTTATCCCCAATCCAGATGATACTTGCAGATGATTTTAAATAAATACTGTTTATTATTTTGAGGAAAGGCCCTCCTATCCCTATACTTTTTAGTGTTTTTGTTAAGGAGGAAAAATTATGGTTGGACTAAATATTCACCAGGAAATGAATATATATATATACATATATATATATG
>NW_025387216.1:0-7639 GCF_016433145.1 Gracilinanus agilis
GCATCGGCCATGGGTGGGGGGAGTGCGGGGGGTGGGGGTGAAGGGGATAGGAGCAGCATGAATCAGGTAACCATGTTAAAAATGTATATTAATAAATGTTAAAAAAAAAGAAAGAAAACAGGTGTAGAAGAGACAATTTGAGAATCATTGGTCTTCCTGAAAAAGCAGAAATTAATAGAAATTTGGACTCCATACCAAAAGAAATTATTCAGCAAAACTGTCCTAAAGTTCTACAACAAGAGGGCAATAGAGACATTGAAAGGATCCATAGATCACCCTCTACACTAAACCCTGAAAAGACAGACCCCAGGAATATAATAGCCAAATTCAAGAACTTCCAAGTAAAAGAAAAAAATTTTACAAGAAAACAGAAAGAGACAATTCAGATATCAAGGAGCACTAATCAGGATCACACAGGATCTGGTAGTCTCCACAGTAAAAGACCTTAAGGCTTGGAATGTGATATTCAGAAAGACAAGAGAACTAGGTATAAAACCAAGGATCCCCTACCCATCAAAACTCACTATAGGGTTCTGGGTTAAGATGGCGGCAGAGTAAAAAGCAGCTCTTAACCTCTCCTGACCAAAACATACAGGACTCCTCAAGGGGACATAACAACAAATCCAGATGAATGGAGGGACCCCACAAGAGGGTGTAGCATGGAAGGTACGTGGAATCAGGGCACTTCCATGCTATAAAGGGGTAAAACAGCTCTCATTAAATCACGAGCTGAGCAACAACCTCTCCTCCCTCCACGCACACCACCTACAGAGCCAAAGCCAGTTAAAAAGAAATAGAGCAAGTTTGGGGCACCCATTGAGTCATTGGCAGCTCCAGGGCCTGTTCCTGAGAGAAGCAAGACTTAGGACCACAAAAAGCTAAAAAATGCACACGGACTCAGAGCGCGGGCACGGAGCACAGGTGCGGGCTGAGGCAGGGGTGGAGGTGGACACAGGCGTGAGCGAAGGCTCTGAAACCCTGAGTGTGGAACCAGTGAAGATGGGTATATGACTATGGAAGCAGTGCCCTGAGACTTGTAAAGGAACCTCCGGCATAGGATCAAGTAAGAGGGTCTACCAGGGGGCTCGACCTTGAGAACAACCAGACCTCAGACCTCAAGACCCAAAAGACTGCAGACAGACCCTCAGCACGAGGATAAAGCTGAGAAGCTACTGGGCTAACAATGGCTACCCAGAATCAGGAAGGCAGAAAGAGAAAGATTAACAACAAGAAGAAGAAATTTTTAACACTCCACAACTTTTACACAGAGAAAATCCAGACAACAGAGCAAACAGAAGAGGAGAACAAACAAGCATCCGGACCCTTCCAAAATAATGAAAACTGGTCACAAGCTCTTGAAGAGTTCAAAACTGAGATGACAAGAAAGTGAGAAAATATTTGGTTAGAGAAATGGGAAATAGCACAAAAGGAAATCAGGCAAGAAAATAACACTTTAAAAGGCAGAATTTTGCAATTGGAAAGTGAGGCTCAGAAATCAAATGAACTGATAAGCAAATTGAACACCAGAAATGACCAGATTGAAAAGGAAAACCAAAAGAATATAGCCGAAAACCAGTCCCTAAAGGCTAGAATTGAGCAATTAGAAGCTAATGATCTCTCAAGACAACAAGAACAAATAAAACAAAGTCAAAAGACTGAAAAAATATAAGGAAACATGAAATATCTCTATGAGAAAACTGTCTAGAAGAGACAATTTGAGAATCATTAGTCTCCCCGAAAAAGGAGAAATTAATAGAAATTTGGACTACATACTAAAAGAAATTATTCAGCAAAATTGCCCTGAAGTTATACAACAAGAGGGCAATATAGATATTGAAAGGATCCATAGATCACCCTCTACACTCGACCCAGGAAGGACAACTCCAAGGAATAGAATAGCCAAATTCAAGAGCTTGCAAGTAAAAGAAAAAAATCTTACAAGAAGCCAGAAAGAGACAATTCAAATATCAAGGAGCACCAATCAGGATCACACAGGATCTGGTAGCCTCCACGCTAAAAGATCGCTAGGCTTGGAATATGATATTCAGAAAGGCAAGAGAGCTGGGCCTGCAACCACGGATCAACTACTCATCAAAATTGACTATATATTTCCAGGAAAAAGTATGGGCATTCAACAAAATTGAAGATTTCCAAGTATTTGCACAGAAAAGACCTGGGCTAAATGGAAAGTTTGATATCCAACCAGAAATTGAGAGAAACATGAAAAAGTAAATAAGAAACAGAGGGGAAAGAAAGAAACTCATAATTTTTAAATTTGCCTTTTTAAGGGCCTCAGTAAGATCTAATTATCTGTATTCCTCTGTAGAGAAATGATATGTATAATTCTCTGTAGTGAACTCTATTCACTCTTATAGTATTCACTATTATAGTAATCAGAAGAATAATTCATAGGGAGAGGGTGGAATACTAAATGGTCTAAGATGACATGGGGGTGGGAAAGAAGGAGGTGAATAGTAGGGGACACAGGAGAAACTTGAGTGAATAAGAAAAATAGGATATTCTATTACACACAAAGAGGGCATGGGAAAGGGAAGGGACAAATACTATTATAAGAAGGAGAGGAAGAGAGCATTAAGAGGTAATATTTAAACCTTACTCTCAGTGTAATCAACCAAGAGAGGGAAGAGTAGCTATACTATCGATTGGGATATAAAACTCTGATCTAACCCTACTGAGAAAGTCAGAAGGGATAAACTAAGGGTAGCAGGGGAGTGGGAAGGTCAAAAAAGGGAAAGGAGAAGAAGGGGGAGGAAATTCATTAGGCCTTTAAAAGCAAATAGAGGGGAATAATAAGGGAGGGGACAGAAAGGGAAGTCAATCAAGGGAGGGGATAAGGGATACTGGCTTAAAGCAAACCACTGGTTTAAAAGGAAATAGTTTAAGGAGAAGGGGTAGGAATAGGGGAGGATACGAAAATCTCAGCGAATGCACAATTTATTATTATAACTCTGAATGTAAAGGGATGAACTCGCTCATAAAACGGAAACAAATAACAGAGTGGATTAGAAACCAAAATCCTACCATATGTTGTCTACAAGAAACACATATGAGGCGGGTGGACATACACAAGTTTAAGGTTCAGGGCTTGAGCAAAATCTTTTGGGTGTCAAATAAGAAATGGCTATTATGATTTCTGCCAAACCAAAGTAAAAATAGATATGATTAAAAAAGACAGGGAAGGTCATTACATCCTGATTAAAGGCAGTATAAACAATGAGGAAATAACACTGCTCAATATGTACGCACCAAGTGGCATAGCAGCTAAATTCATAATGGAGAAACTGGCAGAGTTCAAGAAGGAAATAGATAGTAAAACCATACTAGTGGGAGATCTAAATATTCCTATTTCAGATCTAGATAAATCAAACCAAAAAATAAATAAGAAAGAGGTAAGAGAAGTGAATGAAGTCCTAGAAAAATTAGATTTAATTGATATGTGGAGAAAAAAATATAGGGACAAAAAGGAATACACCTTCTTTTCAGGGGCACATGGTACATTCACAAAGATTGACCATGTAATAGGGCATAGAATCATTGCAAATAAATGCAAAAGAGCAGATATAATAAATGTAACCTTCTCAGATCATAATGCAATAAAAATAATAATTAGTAAGGGCACCTGGACAGGCAAATCAAAAACCATTTGGAAATTAAACATTATGATTCTCCAAAATTAATTAGTCAAAGAAGAAATCACAGAAACAATCAACAATTTCATTGAAGAGAATGACAATGATGAGACATCCTACCAATCTCTGTGGGATGCAGCCAAGGCAGTTCTCAGGGGGAAATTTATATCCTTGGTTGCATATATTAAAAAATTAAGGAGGGCAGAGATTAATGGATTGGGCATGCAACTCAAAAAATTAGAAAGTAAGCAAATTAAAAATCCCCAGATGAAAACTAAATTAGAAATACTAAAAATCAAGGGAGAAATTAATAAAATCGAAAGTAAAAGAACTATTGAATTAATAAATAAGACTAGAAGCTGGTACTTTGAAAAAACAGGTAAAATAGACAAAGTACTGGTCAATCTAATAAAAAAAGGAAAGAAGAAAACCAAATTGATAGTATCAAAGATGGAAAGGGAGACCTCACCTCTAATGAAGGGGAAATTAAAGCAGTCATTAAAAACTCTTTTGCCCAATTATATGGCAATAAATATAACAATTTAGCAGATATGGATGAATATTTACAAAAATATAAACTGCCTAGATTAACTGCAGAACAAACAGAATACCTAAATAATCCCATATCAGAAAAAGAAATTGAACAAGCCATCAAAGAACTCCCTAAGAAAAAATCACCAAGGCCTGATGGATTCACAAGTAAATTCTATCAGACATTCAAAGAACAAATAATCCCAACACCATACAAATCATTTGATATGATAAGCAAAGAAGGAGTCCTCCCAAATTCCTTTTATGACACAAATATGGTACTGATTCCAAAGCCAGGTAGATCAAAAACAGAGAAAGAAAACTACAGACCAATCTCCCTAATGAACATAGATGCAAAAATCTTAAACAGAATACTAGCAAAAAGACTCCAGCAATTGATCACGAGGGTTATTCACTATGATCAACTGGTATTTATACCAGGAATGCAAAGATGGTTCAACATTAGGAAAATCATTCACATAATTTACCATATCAACTAGCAAACCAACAAAAAACACATGGTTATCTCAATACATGCTGAGAAAGCCTTTGACAAAATACAGCACCTGTTCCTATTGAAAACACTAGAAAGTTTAGGAATAGAAGGCCTTTCCTAAAAATAATAAATGGTATATATCTAAAACCATCCACAAACATCATCTGCAATGGGGATAAATTAGAAGCCTTCCCAATAAAATCAGGAGTGAAACAAGGATGCCCATTATCACCTCTATTATTTAACATTGTACTAGAAACACTAGCAGTAGCAATTAGAGAAGAAAAAGAAATTGAAGGTATTAAAATAGGCAATGAGGAGACTGAGCTATCACTCTTTGCAGATGATATAATGATCTACTTAAAATATCCTAGAGAATCAATTAAAAAGGTAGTGGAAATAATTAACAACGTTAGCAAAGTTGTAGGATACAAAATAAAAGCACATAAATCATCAGCATTTCTATATATTTCCAACACATCCCAGCAGGAACAATTAGAATGATAAATTCCATTCAAAATCACCCTAGACAATATAAAATACTCATGAATCTCTCTGCCAAGACAAACACAGGAATTTTTAAGAACACAATTATAAAACCCTTTCCATATAATTAGAACTTGATCTAAACAATTGGAAAACCATTAATTGCTCATGGGTCAGATGAGCTAACATCATAAGAATGAAAATTCTACCCAAATTAATTTACGTATTTAGTGCCATACCTATCAAACTACCAAAAAATTTTTTAATGAATTAGAAAAAATATATAATAAAGTTCATTTGGAAGAAGAAAAGAACAAGAATATCAAGGGAAATAATGAAAAAAAAATATGAAGGAAGGTGGCCTAGCAGTACCAGATCTTAAACTGTACTATAAAGCAGTAGTCATCATAACAATATAGTACGGGCGAAGAGACAGAAAGATCAGTGGAGTATTCTAGGGCTAAGCAACCTCAGCAAGAGAGTCTTCAATAAACCCGAAGAACCCAGATTTTGGAACAAAAATCCACTATTTGACAAAAACTGCTGAGAAAATTGGAAAACAATATGGGAGAAATTAGATCAACATCTCACACCCTACACCAAGATAAACTCAGAATGGGTGAATGACTCGAATATAAAGAAGGAAACTATAAGTAAATTAAGTAAGCATAGAATAGTATACTTGTCAGATCTATATGAAAGGAAAGATTTTAAAACCAAACAAGAGTTAGAAAAAAATCACAAAATGTAAAATAAGTAATTTTGATTATATTAAATTTAAAAAGTTTTGTACAAACAAAAACAATACAAGCAAAATCAGAAGGAAAACAACAAACTGGGAAAAAATCTTTATAACAAAATATTCTGACAGAGGTCAAATTACTCAAATATACAAGGAGCTAAATCAATTGTACAAAAAATCAAGCCGGACTTCCGGGTTAAGATGGCGGCAGAGTAAGAAGCAGCTCTTAACCTCTCCTAACCAAAACACACAAAACTCCTCAAGGGGACATAAAAACAAGTCCAGACGAACGGAGGAACCCCCACAACAGAGCACAGCATGGAAGGTACGTGGAATCAAGGCATTTCCATGCTATAAAGGGGTGAAACAGCTCTCACTAAATCGTGGGCAGAGCAACCAGCCCACCCCCACCCCCTCCACACACATCTATAGCACCGAAGCCAGCTAAAAAGAAATAGAGCAAGTTTGGGGCACCCATCGAGTCATTGGCAGCTCCGGGGCCTGTTCCTGAGAGCAGCAAGATTTAGGACCCCCATAAGCCAAAGAATGCACGCAAAATCTGAGCGCAGGAACAGAGAGTGAACGCAGGGTGCAGAGCACGGGCTGAGAGCACAGGCACGGGCAGAGGCGTGGGTGGAGGCAGACACAGCCAGGAAATAAAGCTCTGAAAACCTGAGTGGGGAACCAGCGTGGACAGCTATATGACTGTGGAATCAGTGCCCTGAGACTTGTAAAGGAACCTCCAGCAGAGTATCAAGCAAGGGGGTCCACCAAGAGGCTTGACCTTGGAAAAAACAAGAACTAAGACCTCAGAAGCCAAAAGACCGTGGCAAGGATAAAGCTGAGAAGCTGCTGGGCTAATGATGGCTACCCAGACTCAGGAAGTTCAGAAGAGAGCGCTAAACAACAAGAAAAGGAAGTCTTTAACACTCGACAACTTTTACACAGAGAAAATTCAGACAACCGAGCAAACAGAGGAGGAGAACAAACAAGCATCCGGACCCTCCTCAAATAAGGAAAACTCCTCACAAGCTATGGAAGAGTTCAAAACTGAGATTCTGAGGAAGATGGAAGAGATCTGGCAAGAAAATAACAGTTTAAAAGGTAGAATCTTGCAACTGGAAAGTGAGGCTCAGAAACCAAATGAACTGATAAGCAAATTGAAAACCAGAAATGACAAAATTGAAAAGGAATACCAGAAGCTTATAGCCAAAAACCAGAAGATTATGGCCGAAAACCAGAAGATTATGGCCGAAAACCGAAAGATTATAGCTGAAAACCAGTCCCCAAAGGCTAGAATTGAGCAGCTAGAATCTAATGATCTCTCAAGACAACAAGAACAAATAAAACAAAGTCAAAAGACTGAAAAATAGAAGGAAACATGAAATATCTCAATGAGAGAGTGACAGACCAAGAAAACCGGTCTAGAAGAGACAATTTGAGAATAATTGGTCTTCCAGAAAAACCAGAAATTAATAGAAACCTGGACTCCATACTAACAGAAATAATTCAGCAAAATTGCCCTGAAGTCCTACAACAAGAGGGCAATATAGACATTGAAAGGATTCATAGAACACCTGCGACATTCGATCAAGAAAAGAAAACGCCCAGGAATATAATTGCAAAATTCAAGAGTTTCCAAGCAAAGGAAAGAATCTTACAAGAAGCCAGAAAGAAACAGTTCAAATATCAAGGAGCACCAATCAGGATCACACAGGATCTGGCAGCATCCAC
>NW_025387217.1:0-7163 GCF_016433145.1 Gracilinanus agilis
GGACACATGACAAAACTAGTGGAAATGCGCATCGGCCAAGGGTGGGGGGTGGGGTGCGGGGGGGGTGGTTGAAGGGGAAAGGTGGAGCACGAATCATGTAACCATGTTAAAAATGAATATTAATAAATGTTAAAAAAATAGTATGGGAGAAATTGGGTTTAGATCAACATCTTACACCCTATACCAAGATTAACTCAGAGTAGGTAAATGACAAATATAAAGAGGGAAATCGTAACAAATTAGGTGAACATAGAATAGTATACCTGTCAGATCTATGGAAAAAGAAGGAATTTAATACCAAGCAGGAGATAAAGAACACTACAAAATGTAAAATGAATAATTCTAATTATAATAAATTAAAAGATTTCTATACAAGCAAAACCAATACAACCAAAATTAGAAAGGAAGCAACAATCTGGAAAAAATGTTTATAACAAAAACTCGGATAAAGCATATCTCAAATTTATAAGGAGCTACATCAATTGTTAAAAAAAATCAATCCATTCCTCAATTGACAAATGGTCAAGGGACATGAATAGACAGTTTTCAGATAAAGAAATAAAAACTTTTAACAAGCTCATGAAAAAGTGTTCTAAATCCCTCATAATTCAAGAAATGCAAATCAAAACAATGCTAGAAGATTGTCCAATATGTCAGTAAAGGAAAATAATAAATGTTCAATGAGATGTGGCAAACTCAAGACACTAATGCTTTGCTGGTGGAGTTGTGAATTAATCCAGCCATTCTGAAAGGCAATTTGGAATATGTGCAAAGGGCTTTAAAAGAATGTGCACCCTTTGATCCAGCAATACCACTGCTGGATTTGTATTCCAAAAAGATAATAAGAAAAAATACTTAATTCATAGCTATGTTCTTTGTGGTGGTAAAAATTTAGAAAATGAGTGGATGTCCCTCAGTTGGGGAATGGCTGAACAAATTTTGGTGTATGATGGTGATGCAATACTATTGTGCTATAAGGATTGATGATCTGGAGGTTTTCCATTTGGGGAGAACCTCAAGGAACTGATGCAGAGTGAAATGAGCAGAAACAGAAGAACATTGTACACAGAAAGAAAAACATTGTGGAACAATCCAATGTAATGGACTTTGCTATGAGTAGCAATGCAACAAGCCAGGACACTCCTAAAGGACTTATGGGAAAGAATTCTAACCACATTGAGAAAAAGAACTATGGGAGTTGAAATGTAAAAGAAGAACATATGACATCACTTATCCCATATATATTTATATGGGTATGCAATTTGGAGTTTAAGCTTTTAAAAAATTGCTCAATAGCAAAAATGAATAATATGGAAATAGGAATCAAGTGACAACATTTGTACAACCCAATGGAATTGCTTCTTGGCTCTGGGAGGGGGGAAAAGAAGAGGGAAGAGAAAGAAAATGAATCATGTAAATATGGAAAAAATATTTAAAAAATAAATTTAAATAAATAAAATAAAATGAAAACATCATTACAAAATGGCCAACTTATTATGATGACCTTTTCTACTATATAGACATAGTCTCTTGCTGATATTGTTTATAAACCCTTTGAGTATGGTAACATTGGAAGTCTGCTGACAACTTTAAGAACTAAATTTCCCTGCCACATCATGATGAGGCATCAACATAGAATGTTACGGAACATCAGTGATGTTAAACAGTGGTAAACATACTTATTTGATTCCCTTTAGATTTTCTCATCTATACAGAGTATGGTGGAATATGTCTGTACAGTGACCAGGGAGGCTAAGAGTTACCATCATATTGAGCTTTGGAATTCTGAGCAATAGTGGGCTATGCCAGTCTGGTGTCTGTACTAACTTTGGCATCATTCTGGTGCACTCTAGGAGGGTGGATCACCAGATGACTAAGAAAGGACATACTTGCACTGAATAAAAACAGAATAGACCAATGCTTGTATGCCTATTCGGCCCATGAAGAGCCCATTCCATTTGAAAGTTCCTGTCTTTTAAAAATATACATTTATAAATGTATGATGTTCAACTGTGAATATCTGAACTATTATGAACAAGACAAGGATTCAAGACAATTCTAAGAGACGCATGATGAAAAAAGATATCCACTATTATAGAAGGAATAGACAGAGACCAAATGAAGACTGAAACATACCACTGTATTTCCCCCACAAATTTTTCTCTCGTGTAAACAATATGTGTCTTATTTGACAACATTGTTAGCAGGGAAATATGTATTACATGATAACATACATACCACTTCATCATATTACCTGCATTCTTGGAGGAGAATGTGGAGAAAGGAGGGGTGGATGAGAAAGAGATTTTTGGCCATAGCAAAGTAATGATAAAGCAATACTACAAAATTGTGCTCATTTCACTATGACTATGACAAATTACTTCTAAGACAGGTAAGTCCAGACTCCCGGATCATTTCTGAAGCTCATGGTGTTTTTGATTTCTGAATTGTCATATATTCGAATGCATAAAAGGATGCTTTTTATCCTCTAGTGACCAAACTTTTGAGTGAAAGAATCACTTTTTAAAGTCAATAAATGTTCACAGAACTTCAAATTAAGATAGTTGTCCTAGTGGTATTCATTGCTTAAGAAAATATGTGATGAACCTTGCAAGCATCACCACCCACTTCATGGCAGAGAGGTGGGGGAACCACTAACACTAGTAAAAATAGAAATAATATTAATCTACATTTAGATTCTGTCAGCTTCTTTTATGGCAATGTTTAGCTTTTTTATTATGCATTCCTTAAAATTATCCTTGCGTTGCTGATCCTTGCGTTGCTGTATCCTTGTGTTGCTGATAATAATTAAATCATTCACAGTTGATCTTCATATTTTATTGCTGTTATTGTATGTAATGTTCTTCTGGTTCTGCTCACTTTATTTTGTATCACTTCATATACATCTTTCCAGGATTTTTTGTGATCTTCTTGTTTGTCATTTCTTTTGAAACAATGGTATTATTAACATTTTATTGTGTTCTAGACATTATACTAGTACTAGGTACTGGGGATACAGATGCAAATAAATTCTCAATGAACTTGTAGTCTAGTAGGAAAAGAAAAACAACATAAAAGGGGGCATGAAAAAGCAGAAAAAGAAAAGAAAGGGTATTTTATGGTGACAAGACATCAAGAATAGCTAAAGAATGTAGTATACATTATTGGCCAAAAATACACATTCATTATAAGATGTAGTCACTCTACTGAAAACTTCTACCAAATTACTTCTCTTTTGGCACTATTGTTACAGTTGTTCAGTTGTATCAGACTTTTTTCATGCAAGAGGCTCATCTTCCAAAGTCATGTTTTTTTAGTATTTTTTTGGTATTGACTATGGGATTTTCTTGGCAAATATATTGAAGTGATTTGCCATTTCCTTCTCTAGTTTTAAGCAGGCAGAAGTTGTCTTGCCTAGTGTCTAAGGTCAGATTTGAACTTTTGTCCTTTTGACTTCAGTACCACTACTCTGTGCCCTGTGCCACCTAGCTGCCCCATCTTTGGAGGTACAGAAGGTGGAATCTGAAGATGGAATGCAATTGAGAAATTAAGTGACTTGTCTGGGATTACACATCTAGCATTTCTCAGAGTTGTAATTTAAACTCAGGTTTCTTAAGCTGGTTATCTATCCATGAGGCTTCTCTAAAGATGTACTTTCTTATTCCTTTTACTGAATTGTCTTGGATCTAAGTAAAGATCAAAATCAAGCTTCTTGTTGTATATATAGACCTGAGGATTCCTTGCAATAACCCCAAGGTACTTTAGGAGTCTGTGGTTTATAGGTTAGGGATCACTATCATTTCTATACCCTTTAATACATTTTATTTTTTACATGCATATACAATTTTTATTAACTGTTTTCTGACATTTTGTAATCTATATGTCTCCCTCCCACCTCTCTCCACTTCCCAAGATGGTAGGTAATATGATACATATTATACATATGTAATCATACAATACACATTTTCGTGTTCATCATGCTGTGAAAGAAGACACACATTGCTTATAGAAAAAAAATCATGAAGAAAATAATGTGAAAAATGGCATGCTTCAATCTGAATTCAGATTCCATTTGTTCCTTCTATGGCAATGGATAACCTTTTTTGTCACGAGTCCCTTGGAGCTGTCTTAGATCTTTGCACTGCTGATAAGTTAAGTCATTCCCAGTTGATAATCATACTTTATTGCTGTTACTATGTACAATGTTTTCTTCACTTTATTTTGTATCATTTCATATAAACCTTTCCAGGATTTTTTGTGCCTATCATTTCTTATGACACAATAGTATTCCATTATAATCACATGCCATAGCTTGTTCAGCTATTTCTCAATTGATGTACATCCCTTCAGTTTCCAATTTTTTTGCCACCACAAAAAGAGCTTCTATAAGTATTTTTGTACAAGTAGTACTTCCCCCCCCCATCTTTGATCCCTTTGGGATATAGACCTAGTAGTGGTATTGCTAGGTCAAAAAATAAATTATCTTTCAGTTGATAAGCTGTGCTTTTCATATTTGAAGATGACTCTCTTGACATTGTATGAGATTGAGGAAAAGAACATGCTGTTCTTTCCCACACTGAAGTTCAATGCCTTACATGTTTATTTCTATACAAAAGAAAAATGAGAATATAGTATAACCTATCCAATACCTTGCATGCCCCAAACCAAAATTACACAACTACCTCAAAATTTTTTTTCTGCCCTATTATTCCCTTGAAATTTCATAGATCCATGTAATTCATACCTCTTCAGGATAGTCTAAGCCTGAGAGTCATTACCAGCCATGGATAAGTTTTGGGGCAGGGAGAAAATGAAAAGGAAAGGTGGGGATTTGGAACAAAATATTCAGGTGAATAGAGTACCACTACTCTATTAGGCATAAGATCTATTAGTGATGTCAGTGCATTGCTCCTTCAAGCCTATTATTGCTGAGTATAGCAACAATCTTTCTGGAAAAATGTTCTGCTGGCCTGTGGTGGCTGCCAGTTATTGCCCACTATACAGAATGACATTCTTCTGGGCTTATGGTTGTTGAGCTTTTCTTTGCCTTCTCTTGGAGGTTACCTATCTATAAAAATAGACAAGGGCTCTGACATCTCTTTTAGCTTAAACCCCACAAGTTTATGCTTCCCTTATTTTAGTGGGGGAAGGAGTCTTTTAAACATATTCATCATTTTAGAAGAAACACACAGCTGCTTTCTCTCCCCAAGAAGAGCAAGCTGTCAGTTTCCAGTTTTAGCTATGTATGGTCTTTCTCTCCAGGAATGTCTTGCTTCCAGAGACCAAGCTCTTTTGGAACATAAAGTATATAGGATACTGAGTAGAGCTGGCAGCCATTTAATTTGTCTTTGAGACTACTTTCTCCTATACATCAGGATCAACATCTCTGTTGCAAGTCTCCATATGATTTGGGTTTATAGAATCTCGTCCATATGTATACCCTAGGTATGTCCACTATTCCGACTGATTTTGTTTATCTCGGGTTTATAGGGGAAATGATTGTATTGTGTTATAAAAATAAATGGGCAGATGGAGGGAGAGAGATGGTAAACTAAACTGGATACTACCACTGCTAATTGTAACAGTAGTGATAGTTCAGATAGGTGGCTAGTGCAAGATCAACTGAGGCTTGCCACCTAGCTAGATGATGTAACACCTCCCTCCTTTATAACAGTGCCCAGGCAGGATCCTTCAGGTCAATGGATGGTATCCCTTCAGGTCCCACCTGGGGTTGATTGATGATAGATGTTGGGCTCTATTAGCCTTGGTAACGGTTTATCTGACTGCATTGCTCCCTTCCAGAGAAGTGATGACACAACCACTCCAGGAAGTCACTTGAATAGCTTTATCTGTATTTAGCAAAGATGAAGAACTGGGAAATGGGTAGAGGAATTGGGAAACCCTAACTCATTGATAATAATAATAAACCCTCAGAGCTATAAGAAGGTAATTGATTCTGATTAGTTAGCTCCTCTGGCTCAGCCTGGCCACAGCCAAACCAGAGCAAGCAAGCTGCTGTTAGATGTCTTTCAGCTTCTTCTTCTTGCTAGATGTTATGCCTATTCAGCCTTCAGGATCCACCCCTTTCCACCCTCTTCTTCTTCTCCTGCCCACTTCCCGGATCCCTCCCAGGCCTTGGGATACCTAGATAACTACAGATGATTTGATTTCCTAAATATCTAGGGGCGGTAGAATCAGAAGAATGATGGTCTGGGTACAGGTTGGCAATGCTAGTCAGGTACAAGACAGGAGGATCTTGCAAGGTTGAGCCCAGCAAGTCTCAATCCCACAAGACCAGGATTGACAGACCTCAGGTCCGAGGGAAGTGAAAGGAACCAAAAGCCAGGGCTGCCAGGGTATTTATACCCCCCTTGGCCAACCCCTTTCTCCCCTGTCCTCATGACCTCTGGGAACATTCTAAGATCCAAGGGTCCTCACCCGTCAATCAAGGGTGAGACTCTCTGCTCCCAGAATTTCAATATAGGTTGACCTAGCAGGAAGCCTGGAAATGATTGTATTGCTTCTTTTCATTCTATACGATTTCATTAAATATCTTTGCTTTGAATAAAGTGCGTCCTCTAACAGAATAATAAAGGTAAATATAAGAGAGGTGAGGCAGGAGCAGTGGTCATAACACTATGGTTTTATAGGGATGCAGAGTACCTTAAGTTGGAGTCATTTTTCTTGGCACCCCTGATGTGTAAGCATTCTTCCTCTGTGCTTTCATTCATTTCCATGCCTTCAACTATAATCTCTGTTCTGATGACTATTTATCTAGCTCTAACCACATTCCCCTGAGGTCCATTCCAACATTTTTTTCTTTTTTTTAAATTAAATTTAAACATTTATTAATAATCATTTTAACATGGTTACATGATTCATGCCCCTACTTTCCCCTTCACCCCACGCACTCCCCCTACCCATGGCCGATGAACATTTCCACTAGTTTTGTCATGTGTCCTTGATCAAGACCTATTTCCAAATTGTTGGTGGTTGCATTGGTGTGGTAGTTTCGAGTCCACATCCCCAATCATGTCCACCCTGACCCATGCGTTCAAGCAGTTGTTTATCTTATATGTTTCCTCTCCTGCAGTTCTTCCTCTGAATGTGGGTAGTGTTCTTTACCATAAATCCCTCAGAGCTGTCCTGGGTCATTGCATTGT
>NW_025387218.1:0-12889 GCF_016433145.1 Gracilinanus agilis
CTCTGAATCTTCAACACCAACGTAAAGGCCGTCCTCCTATATGGATCCGAAAGCTGGAGAGTGATGAATGTCAACACCAACAAACTCCAAGTCTTTGTTAACAGATGTCTACGCTACATCTTGAACATCAGATGGCCTGAAAAGATCTCCAATGCTAGTCTCTGGGAAAGAACAATCCAGTATCCCATTAGTCAGGACATAAAGAAACGTAAGTGGAGATGGATAGGACATACGCTACGAAAACCGGAGGACAACGTTGCCAGACAAGCACTGAGCTGGAACCCACCAGGGAGGAGGAAAGTCGGAAGGCCAAAACAGACCTGGCGAAGATCTGCCGAAAACGAAACAAAGGCCGTCGGAATGACATGAGCCCAGCTGGGGGAAGTTGCCCAGAACAGAGTCCGTTGGCATGAGATGGTTGCGGCCCTATGCTCCTCTAGGAACCAACAGGAATAACTAACTATGGCCTCTAAGAGATAGAAGAAGACTCTCCTCAACTTGTTTCCAGGAGTGAAAAGCCCACTGGCATAGAACATTACATATGTTTTCAGACATTTTCAATGTATTAATTAGGTTAAAAAAATTTTTTTTAAACCCTTACCTTCTGTCTTGGAATCAGTACCAGGTATTGGTTCCAAGGCAGAAGAGTAGTAAGAGCTAGGCAATGGGGGTTAAGTGACTTGCCCAGGGTCACACAGCTAGGAGTCTGAGGTCAGATTTGAACCCAGGACCTCCCGTCTCTAGGCCTGGCTCTCAATCCACTGAGCCACCTAGCTGCCCCGGTATTAATTAGTTTTATTGGTTTTCTTCTTCTTTTCTCCTTAAAAATATTGTTAGTAATATGGGATGGCTCTCTGTATCCTATAAAGTACTATCTATATTCTTTTCTATTGGTCAAGCTCTTAAAGTGAATGGGAGACCCCAGAGGGTTCAGCTCTCATGGGAACCCTTCCTTTCATTTCCCTGACTAATAACTTCTTTCTGATTGTTACACCCAAGTTCCTATTCCTCTTTACTACTAAGCAATCTTTCAGCTTCAGTTTCTTTATATGTTAAATGGAAATAATCCTGGCATTCTTTACCTACACAGATCTTTTGTGAGAAAAGTCCTTTGTCTACCTTAGAATGTTAGAGAAAGACAAGTTGTTCTATCATTATTATTGTTATTCTAAAGGATTTCAGTCCTGGAAATAGGAAAGAAGGGTGAGGGAGGCAACTAAGAGATTTCAGCAATGGCCAGAGCCTGCAAGAAAGTGAGTACAGCAACAAGCAAGTACCAGGGAACACTAGGCATGGAGGAAGAGCTGGGACAGATAGCCTTCACAGTGAAGTAAGTAATGAGCCTTGGACTCTGGGCCAACAAGAAAGGGGCAGGAGCTGGTGGGAATGGGAGCAGGAGAGGTGAGAAAGAATTTTACATATTACTCAAAGGAGGGAAGTTAGAGAGCAAGGATATGAACGAAAAAGTCTTCCCCAACCACAGGAGAGACACTGGTGCAGTCTTAAGGCCCTTGGGGACACAGGGCATGTACACATTAAACAAATGATATCCTTCTAAGACACTGATTCCCAAAGTGGGCGCCATCACCCCCTGGTGGGTGCTACAGTGATCCAGGGAGGCAGTGATGGGCACAGGTGCATTTATCTTTCCTATTCATTGCTATTAAAATTAAAAAAATTTAATTTCCAGGGGTGCTAAGTAATATTTTTTCTGGAAAGGGGGTGGTAGGCAAAAAAAGTTTGGGAACCACTGTTGTAAGAGGAGGAAGGCAGAAATGAAATGTGGCAATTAGGAGATCATGAAGACCTTACCTTCTAGAAATGACTTAGCACAAAGACTTACTGGAAACAATTTCTATGACCTGTTACCAGGACCCCTATGAAGAAGGAATTGAGCAAGAGCACTAGTGTATTTGCTCTTGAAAGGAATGTTACCCTCAAAAAAATTAGAAAAAGAACAAAATAAAAACCCTGATTTAAACACCAAATTGGAAATCTTTTTTTTATGATTTTTAAAGTTTAATTAATTAATTGATTAATTTGGAATATTTTTCCATGGTTACATGATTCATATTCTTTCCCTTCCCTCCTCCCACAGCCAATGAGCAATTACACTGGGTTTTACATGTGTCATTGATCAAGACCTATTTCCATATTATTAGTATTTGCATTAGGGTGATCGCTTAGAGTCTACATTCCCAATCATGTCCCCATCGACCCTTGTGATCAAGCAGTTCTTTTTCTCCTTGTGTCTACTCCCACAATTCTTTCTCTGGATGTGGATAACATTCTTTCTCATAAGTCCCTCAGAATTGTCCTGGATCATTGCATTGCTGCTAGTAGAGAAGTCCATTACATTCAATTGTGCCACAGTGTATCTGTCTCTGTGTATAACATTCTCCTGGTTCTGCTCCTTTCACTCTGCATCAATTCCTGGAGATCGTTCCAGTTCACATGGAATTCCTCCAGTTCATTATTCCTTTGAGCACAATAGTATTCCATCACCAACAGATACCACAATATGTTCAGTCATTCCTCAATTGAAGGGCAACCCCTCATTTTCCAATTTTTGCCACCACAAAGAGTGTGACTATAAATATTTTGTACAAGTCTTTTTCCTTATTATCTCTTTGGGGTATAACTCCAGCAGTGGTATGGCTGGATCAAAGGGCAGGCAGTCTTATAAAACCCTTTGAGCATAGTTCCAAATTGCCATCGAGAATGGTTGGATCAATTCATAACTCCAGCAGTAATGTATTAGTGTCCCAATTTTGCCACATCCCCTCCAACACTTATTATTTTCCTTTGCTGTCCTATTAACCAATCTTTTAGGTGTGAGGTGGTACCAAAGAGTTATTTTGATTTGCATTTCTCTGATTATAAGAGATTTAGAACACTTTTTTATGTACTTATTGATAGCTTTGATTTTTTCAATTTATTATATTTTTGGTTTTATTTTGGGGTTTTGGTTATGTATGTCTTTGCTCATAACAATGATTGATATGGAAGTGTGTTTTGCATGACAATAAAACAAAATATTAAAAAAAATTGTTTTTTATCTTCTCAACACTTCCCTTCCCCCCCATTCACAATTCTGCAAGGCTTTCCAGAACCTTCCCTTATCAGATTGTCACCTTTTCCTTACTTTTCTATAACTGTCAAGGCTACCACCATCTTCCTAGATGCCCATGCTCACAAAATAGGAATCACCTTCAATACCTTAATCTTTCACCTTGCCACCCATTTTCAGTATGTAAAGTCTATTATTTCTATCTTTGTAACATCTCTTATGCCACCTTCTTCTCTTTTGATATTGTCACCACCCCAGTATAGCCCCTCATCATCTAATGCAAAGGTCGGCAACCTTTTTTGGCCGTGAGAGCCATAAACACCTGCAGAAAGAGGAGGATGGAGGTAGAAGGCGCTGGAATATGGGGCGGAGGCCGAAGAGCTACCTGGGGCACATCCTGGGCCTCTGCCCTGACTGGCGGGTTGGGAGGTGGAGCCAGATATGGCTCGAGAGCCATACATTGCCGACTCCTGATCTAATGCATGGACTACTACAATCATCTTCTAATTCACCTCCCTGTCTTAGATCTTTTCCCCATTCTAATCTATCCTGCACTCATCTATCAAACTGATCTTTCTAAAACACAGATATGACTATATCACTCTCTTTCCCCATTCAATGAATTCCAATGGCTTTCAATTACTGATAGGACCAACATCCAATGGCATGGCTTCCTTGCTTTTCTTTCCAAAAAATATTCCATCTCTCCATGCTCCAAACATTTTCACTGGCTTTTTTCATTGACTAAATTCTCTTTCTTCATCACCACCTTCTTGTTTCCCTCATTTCCTTTAGTTTTTTCTTTTTAATTTTAATTTTGAATATTTTCACCTGGTTACATATTTCATGTTTTTTCCTTCACCCAAAACTCCTCTAAACCCCCTTAGCGATGCAAAATTCCACTGGGTTTTACATGTATCAATGATCAAGGCCTAATTCCATATTATTGATAGTTGGACTAGAGTTATCATTTAGTGTCTACATCCTCAATAATATCCCCATCAGCCCATGTGTTTAAGCAGTTGTTTTTCTTTTATGTTTTTCCTCCCAAAGTTCTTCCTCTGACTATGGCTAGTTTTCTTTCTCATAAGTCCCTCAGCCTTGCTTGGGATCCTTACATTGTGGCTAGTAGAGAAGTCCATTACATTCAATTGTGCCACAGTGTATCAATCTCTGTGTACAATGTTCTCCTGGATCTTCTCTTTTCACTCTGCATCAATTCCTGGAGGTCATTCCAGTTCACATGGAATTCCTCCAGTTCATTATTCCTTTGAGCACAATAGTATTCCATCACCATCAGATATCACAATTTGTTCAGTCATTTCCCAATCGAAGGACATTCTCTCATTTTCCAATTTTTTGCCACCACAAAGAGTGCAGCTATAAGTATTTTTGTATAATTCTTTTTCCTTATTATCTCTTTGGGGTATAGTCCAAGCAGTGCTATGGCTGGATCAAAAGGCAGATAGTAGTTTTGATTTCTTTATCTGAAAACTGCCTATTAATGTCCCTTGCCCATTTATCAGTTGGGGAATGGCTTGATTTTTTGTACAATTGATTTAACTTGTTATAAATTTGAGTAATCAGACCTTTGTCAGAGATGGTATCTATATTTTTAAAGGAAAAGTTCAATGAACTGTAGGTGGAAGTAGATAGCAAAAGTTTAGCAGTGAGGGACTTCAATCTTCTCCTCTCAGAACTAGATAAATCTAACTAACAAAATAAATGAAGAAGAATTCAAAGAGATAAATAGAATCTTAGATAAACTAGATATGATAGACATTTGGAGAGAACTGAATGGTAATAGAAAGGAACATACCACTTCTTTAGCTGTCTCAGGCACCATTACAAAAATTGACTACATATTATGGCATAAAAACTTTATAGTTAAATGTAGAAAAGTCAAAATATTGAATGCATCCTTTTCAGATTATAATGTAATAAAATTACCTTTAAAAAGGACAATGGAAACATTAAAAATCAGTTGGAAACTAAATAACTCAATCTTAAAGAATGAGTAAGTTAAAGAATAAGTCATAGAAACAATAAATAATTTTATAAAAGAGAATGTTAATAATGAAGCAATATACCAAAATGTATGGGATGAAATAAAGGCAGTA
This sequence comes from Gracilinanus agilis, assembly GCF_016433145.1. NCBI lineage: Eukaryota > Metazoa > Chordata > Mammalia > Didelphimorphia > Didelphidae > Gracilinanus > Gracilinanus agilis. Next base: position 5,191 of record NW_025387218.1, read on the forward strand.
ATCAGAGAAGATTTATTTCTAAATTTTTTGTCAACAAAATAAAGAGCCGATCACTGAGTTGGATATACAATTTTTTAAAACTAGAAAAAGAACAAATTAAAAATTCCTAATTAAACACTAAATTAGAAGTATTAACAATTAAAAGTGAGATGAAATAGAATGTAAGAAAACCATTGGATTAATAAATAAAATCAGGGATTGGTTGTATGAGCAAACAATTAAAACAGACAAATCATTGGTTAATATGATTTAAAAAGAGAGAAGAAAACCAAATCACTCGTAACAAAAATTAAAAAGGTGAATATAACAAGAATGAAGATGAAATTAAAGCAATTATTAAGAGTGATTCTGTCCAATTATATGCCAATAAATTTAACAATTTGGAGAATACTTGCAAAAATATAAGCTGCCCAGATTAACAGAAGAGGAAATAGAATATCTAAAATAAACATATTTTACAAAAAGAAATTGTGAACAGACCATAAATGAGCTTCCTAAGAAAAATGCATCAAAATCAGATGCATTTACAAGTGAATTTTATCAAACATTTAAAGATCAACAAATTCCAATATTCAGTAAATTATTGGGGATAACGGGCAGAGAAGGAGTCCTACTAAATTTCTTTTATGAAACAAATATGGTGGTATTACTTAAACCAGGAAGAGCGAAAACAGAGAAAGAATATTAGAGAACAATTTTACTAATGAAGGTGGACATGAAGATAGAGAACATTCCAGGCTTGGGGAAGAGTCAATGAAAATATAGTGGAGAGATGAAGTGTCCTACATGAGGAACACCAAGGAGGCTAGTGTCATTGTGTCTGGAAAGTGTAGGCCTGGAAAGGTAAGGGGACAGGACTAGGCTATGAATAACTCTGAATATCAAACAGAGGGTTCAAAGTAGGAATGGCCCCCCCGCAAGCTGGAGGCCAGCCTAGGGATGAGAGGGGCACCTTGGAAAGCTGCCTTCTCCTATTTTCTCTGGAAGTCTTCCTAATTTCAATTCCATCTTTCCCAGACTATCTAGCTCTGATCCTTCCATACTATCCAGCCCATGAAGCTCCAACTCACCCTTCCTATCTTGGGTCATAGGCACTTTTGCAAGCTAAATTTTTGGTCATTCCCTACTACCAGTGCCCTCTGCCTCATATCTCTATCTAGGACCTACTCAGATGCCAACAACTCCAGAGAGTCTTGGTTTAGCCTCTCCCCCTCGACACAATCTATCACCTAAACACCTCTCCAATCTAGATGTGTCCTGGGGCAAAGAGGTAATCTGTAGCCTTTCCTCTTCTTTAATCTGTAGGACATATGGGTTCTGGTTGAGAACTGAAGGGCTTGGCGTTTGGGGATGACAAAGCAAACTCCAGGTGGCCTGCCCTATAGTAGAAGAAGGTGGACATCATTCTCATTGAAAAGGAATTTAAATTACTTCTCTTCTCCTTCCACTTGGCTTCAGTGCCATTACCTGCCCTGGAAGAAATGGCAACCATTTGCACATGGTCATTATAGCAGACATTAATATGTGGCCTTGAATGAGGATCTCAAGGCCCTAGATGCCCCTCTGGCTGTTTCTTTGCTAGAGCATAGGTACCTGGATAGCGTTCCTGAGATGGAGGCAACCCTGTGAATACTAGCAGGCAGGAACTCTAGGACCCTCATTCAGTGCTGGCTGCCTGATGGGAGGTGTCCCCTTTAACTACTATAGCACTTTCTGAAGGGAAAGGTGACCAACAGGAGGGGTCTGATTTGCTAGAGAGTGGTGTGCAGAACAGCACAGAATAGGGCTGAAAGTGAGTTATATAGTCCCAAACAAGAGCTTCTGGTTTGAATGCCTTTACCTGTCAACTTCTCAAGAGGTCATAAGTTGTTGTTTCATATCGAAGTCTTTATCAATGCATTTTTGTTAGTCTTCTATTTGAAGTATTTCTTTTGTTGTGGAAGAAATAAATAGCTGTTCTATATCTGATCTACATAGTTCACTGAGAGCACTGTTAATCCTGTTTTTTTAAACCTTTACCTTCCGTCTTAGAATCAATACTTTTTATTGGTTCCAAGGCAGAAGTGCTATGCAATGGGTTAAGTAACTTATCCAGGATCACACAGCCAGGAAGTGTCTTATTTGAACCCAGGACCTCCCATTTCTGGGCCCATCTCTCAATCCACTGAGCCACCTAGCTGCCCCCTAATCCTAGTTTTGAAGTGACCCCAGATAGGAATTAAGACCAAGCTTTTAATGATTCTCCTGTTATAAGTAAGAGAGGGTTATAGCGTGTGAGGATGGTCTTCAAGAAATAGATGCAGAGGAGAGAGGCATGGGAAGGGAAAGATTCTGGAATTTTGAGGGAAGGGTTAGATTGGAACTGAGGAGGTTAGCTGTCTTTCTCTGGAGGGATCTGGTATCTGGAGAGGGTGGCTACTTTTCCTTAGTGGTTGATCCTATCCTTATTCCTGTCCTGTCTGCTGTCTTATGTGCTGTATTTCATCAGAGAAGAACCTGGTGTTCCTGAATCAACTTTCTGTAGTGACTGTGAGACCAGGTCTGGGTCCTTTTGGATCCAGGACCTTACTTGGGCCCTGCCAAGCTTACACAGACCAGTACCTTAATACCAACGAAGGGGGGTTTAGTTATCTTAGCAAGAGCAGGGTCTGGGGATTTCCTAGTAAGGGAGGAGAGGATTTGTGTAGACCAAGACTCTGTGAAGACTCTCCTTGAGGAGACATTAGATACTTGGGGTTTGGGTTAGAAATTTAGCTTTAGGGTTTATCCCATTCCCTTTAATCTTTCTTCTTTAATTAAACAACTTTCCCAGTTTTACTGAGTGGTCTATGTGTGTTCTCAGATCAGACTCTGCCCTGGTCAGAGTTACTGTTGGTTTCCTTTTGGCTTCTAACCCACACTTAACATCCTGATACTGGCCCTAGAGAGCCCATCTTGTCCCATCCCCAAAACCCACCTCCTTGCGACACTCCTCAGTCCCAGGGATGGGAATATAAAGAGCCAGAGAATTTAAGAAAAATAACATGATCCTTTCACTTTCGATGCTCCCAGGAATGAAACTTGCCTTCAGGTGGGTGCAGATCTAGGGGCTTCTTGAATGGAGAAGACAGAGCCCCAGCTCCCTTGGGCTCAGCAGAGGTTCTCTGTTGTTGCATGTGATTCTTTCATAGGCGACTGTAGACTCTTGATTTAACCTTTCCTCCTCAGCCCAAGGTTTTACACCTACCTAAGTGAATGCCAGCAGGTTCATCTACGATTTCATAAGATGATCACAAGGGGCCTATGATGTGTCAGTAGACAAGTGTTGGGTTCGAGCTGCCCTGAGGCACAATATAACTTGCCCAAGATCAGACAGCTGTTAAGTGCCTAGGGCCATGTGGTTACTCCCTGACAAGCCTCCCTTCTCCAGGCTAAACATTCCCACTTACTGTAAAAGAATCTTCTATGCCGTAAGCTTAAGGCCCTCCCTAGCCCTGACTGTTCTCCTCTGGACACCCCCAGCTTCTCTGGAACACTAAATCCCAGGTGAGGTGTGATGGGGGCAGAGGTCAGAGGATGATCACCTTCCTGTTGCTGGAAGCCAGCCTCTGAGGGCAGAACACATTCATGTTCATACTAGGCTTCTTGTCTGCCACAGGGGACTGCTGCCTCATCTGGAGCTTGCAGTCCACTCAAACCCCCAGATCTTTTCCAGACAAACTGCTGGCTAACCAGAGGGATGTGAGATCCAGAAGGAGGACTTTCCAGGCTTTGTTTTCTAAAAGCAGAAAAGACTGGTACTGCCTGATTTGTGGTTGTTGTTGTTGCTTTTAAACTCTTACCTTCATCTTACAATCAATACTGTGCATTGGTTCCAAGGCAGAAGAGTGATAAGGGTTAGGCAGTGGAAGTTAAGCCCAGGCTAACACAGCTAGGGAGTGTCTGAAGCCAGATTTGAACCCAGGACTTCCTGTGTCTAGGCTTGGCTCTCTATCCCCCTAGACACCCAGCTGCCCCCCTCATTTGCTTTTAAAAAGAGAAAATCCTGTTGGAAGTCTAGTTGTCTCTTCAACAGAACAGTGTTGTGTCTTCTTAAGTGTGAGACCCGCAGGCAGCCATGTTGGCTCCCTCGCCTTAATGGGTCAGTTTGAGGAGCAGATTCTGGCCCCAAAGCAACTGGCTCATGGCCTCTTCTGAAACTACCTGCTTGGTTTTGTCCCCACAAAACCACAAAAATCAAGAGAAACATGAAAAGGTAAGTAAGAAACAGAGGGGAAAGAAAGAAAACTCTTATTTTTAAAATTTGCCTCTTTAAGGGCTTCAATAAGATCTAATTATTTGTATTCCTATGTGGAGAAATATTATGTATAATTCTCTGTAGTGAACTTTATTCACTATTATAGTATTCACTATTATCATAATCAGAAGAAGTATACATACGGAGAGGTTGGAATACTAAAAGGTCTAAGATGATATGGGGGGGGGGTGGGAAAGAGTGGGGTGAATAGTCGAGGACACCAAGAGAAACTTGAATGAATAAGAAAAATAGGATAACCTATTACACACAAAGAGGGCATGGGAAGGGGAAGGGATAAACTATTATAAGAAGGAGTGGAAGAGAGCATTAAGAGGTAATATTTAAACCTTACTCTCAGTGGAATTAACCCTGAGAGGGAAGAGTAGCTATATTTTCCCAATGGATATAGAACTCAATCTAATCCTACTGAGAAAGTCAGAAAAGATAAACGAAGGGGAGCAGGGGAGTGGGAAGGTCAAAAAAGGGAGGGGAGAAGAAGGGGGAGGGAATTCATTAGGCCTTTAAAAATAAAAAAGAGGGGAATAATAAGGGAGGGGGGTAGAAAGGGAAGTTAATAAAGGGAGGGGACAAGGGTTAAGGGCTTAAAGCAAACCACTGTTTTAAAAGGAAATAATTTAAGAAGAAGGGGTAGAACTAGGAGAGGATACCAAAATGTTGGCAAATACACAACTGATAATTATAACTCTGAATGTGAATGGGATGAACTCCCTCATAAAATGGAAGCAAATAGCAGAGTGGATTAGAAACCAAAATCCTACCATATGTTGTCTACAAGAAACACATATGAGGCAGGTGGACATACACAGGTTTAAGGTAAAGGGCTTGAACAAAATCCTTTGGGCATCAAATGAGAAAAAGAAGGTTGGAGTGGTGATTATGATTTCTGATGAAGCCAAAGTAAAAATAGATATGATTTAAAAAAACAGGGAAGGTCATTACATCCTGATTAAAGGCAGTATAGACAACGAGGAAATAACAGTGCTGAATATGTATGTACCACGTGGCATAGCATCCAAATTCATAAAGGAGAAGCTAGTGGAGCTCAAGGATGAAATAGATAGCAAAACCATACTAGTGGGGGACCTTAACCTTCCCTTATCAGATCTAGATAAATCAAACCAAAAAATAAATAAGAAAGAGGTAAGAGAGGTGAATGAAGTCCTAGAAAAATTAGATTAAACAGACATGTGGAGAAAAATAAATGGGGACAAAAACGAATACACCTACTTTTCAGCTGCACATGGTACATTCACAAAGATTGACCATGTAATAGGGCATAGAAACATTGCAAACAAATGCAAAAGAGCAGAGACAATAAATGTAACTTTCTCAGATCATAATGCAATAAAAAATAATAATTAGTAAGGGCACCTGGACAGGCAAATCAAAAACTAATTGGAAATTAAATAAAATAACTCTCCAAAACCGGCTAGTCAAAGAAGAAATCATAGAAGCAATCAACAATTTCATTGAAGAGAATGGCAATAATGAGACATTTTACCAAACTCTGTGGGATGCAGCTAAGCAGTACTCAGGGGGAAATTTATATCCTTGCGTGCATATATTAACAAATTAGGGAGGGCAGAGATTAATGAATTGGGCATGCAACTTAAAAAATTAGAAAGCAAGCAAATTAAAAATCCCCAGATGAAAAATAATTAGAAATACTAAAAATCAAGGGAGAAATTAATAAAATAGAAAGTAAAAGAACTATTGATTTAATAAATAAGACTAGATGCTGTTATTTTGAAAAGACAGATAAAATAGACAAAGTACTGGTCAATTTAATAAAAAAAAAAGAAAGAAGAAAACCAAATTGACAGTATTAAAGATGAAAAGGGAGACCTTCACTTCTAATGAAGGGGAAATTAAAGCAATCATTAAAAACTATTTTGCCCAATTATATGGCAATAAATATAGTAAACTAGGAGATATGGATGAATATTTACAAAAATACAGATTGCCTAGATTAACAGTAGAAGAAATAGAATACCTAAACAATCCCATTTCAGAAAAAGAAATTGAACAAGCCATCAAAGAACTCCCTAAGAAAAAATCGCCAGGGCCTGATGGATCCACAAGTGAATTCTATCAGACATTCAAAGAGCAACTAATCCCAATACTATACAAATTATTTGACATAAGCAAAGAAGGAGTCTTACCAAATTCCTTTTATGACACAAATATGGTACTGATTCCAAAGCCAGGGAGATCAAAAACAGAGAAAGAAAACTACAGACCAATCCCCCTAATGAACATAGATGCAAAAATCTTAAATAGAATACTAGCAAAGAGACTCCAACAAGTAATCAAGAAGATCATCCACCATGATCAGGTGGGATTTATACCAGGAATGCAAGGATGATTCAACATTAGGAAAACCATCCACATAATTGACCATATCAACAATCTAACAAACAAAAATCACATGATTATCTCAATAGATGCTGAAAAAGCCTTTGACAAAATACAGCATCTATTCCTATTGAAAACACTAAAAAGTATAGGAATAGAAGGATCTTTCCTAAAAATAATAAACAGTATATACCTAAAACCATCAAGAAGCATCATATGCAATGGGGATAAATCAGAAGCCTACCCAATAAGATCAGGAGTGAAACAAGGATGCCCATTATCACCTCTACTATTCAACATAGTACTAGAAACACTAGCAGTAGCAATTAGAGAAGAAAAAGAAATTGAAGGTATCAAAATAGGCAATGAGGAGACTAAGCTATCACTCTTTGCAGATGATATGATGGTCTACTTAAAAAATCCTAGAGAATCAACTAAGAAGTTTGTAGAAATAATCAACAACTTTAGCAAAGTAGCAGGATATAGAATAAATGCACATAAATTATCAGCATTTCTATATATTTCCAACACATCACAGCAGCAAGAGGTAGAAAGAGAAACACCATTTAAAATCACCCTAGACAATATAAAATACTTGGGAATCTATCTACCAAAGTAAACACAGCAATTATACGAAAACAACTACAAAACACTTTCCAAACAGTTAAAACTAGATCTAAACAATTGGAAAAACATTCATTGCTCATGGGTAGTATGAGCTAAAATAATAAAAATGACCATTCTACCCATATTAATTTACCTATTTAGTGCCATACCTATCAAAGTACCAAAAAACTTTTTTACTGAATCAGGAAAAACTATAACCAAGTTCATTTGGAATAACAAAAGATCAAGAATATCAAGGGAAATAATGAAAAAATGTGAAGGAAGGGGGTCTAGCAGTACCAGATGTTAAACTGTACTATAAAGCAGCGGTCATCAAAACAGTATAGTACTGGCTAAGAGACAGAAGGGAGGATCAGTAGAATAGACTTGGTGTAAGTGACATAAGCAGGACAGTGTATGATAAACCCAAAGAGCTCAACT
>NW_025387219.1:0-9796 GCF_016433145.1 Gracilinanus agilis
TTGATTGTTTCTATGATTTCTTCTTTGACTAATTGGTTTTGGAGAATCATATTATTTAATTTCCAATTAGTTTTTGATTTGCCTGTGCAGGTGCCCTTACTAATTATTTTTATTGCATTATGATCTGAGAAGGTTACATTTATTATTTCTTCTCTTTTGCATTTGTTTGCAGTGTTTCTATGCCCTATTACATGGTCAATCTTTGTGAATGTATCATGTGCAGCTGAAAAGAAGGTGTATTCCTTATTGTCCCTATTCATTTTTCTCCACATATCAATTAAATCTAATTTTTCTAGGGCTTTATTCACCTCTCTTACCTCTTTCTTATTTATTTTTTGGTTTGATTTATCTAGAAAGAGGAATATTTAGATCTCCCACTATTATGGTTTTACTATCTATTTCCTTCTTGAGCTCTGCCAGTTTCTCCTTTATGAATTTGGATGCTATGCCACTTGGTGCATACATATTGAGCAGTGTTATTTCCTCATTGTTTATACTGCCTTTAATTAGGACGTAATGACCTTCCCTGTCTTTTTTCATCATATCTATTTTTACTTTGGCTTTGTCAGAAATCACAATTGCCACTCCTGCCTTCTTTTTCTCATTTGACGCCCAAAAGATTTTGCACAAGCCCTGAACCTTAAACTTGTGTATATCCACCCGCCTCATATGAGTTTCTTGTAGACAACATATGGTAGGATTTCGGTTTCTAATCCACTCTGCTATTTGCTTCCGTTTTATGAGCAAGTTCATCCCATTCACATTCAGAGTTATAATTATCAGTTGTGCATTCGCTGACATTTTCATATCCTCCCTTTTTCCTACCCCTTCTTCTTAAACTATTTCCTTTTAAACCAGTGGTTTGCTTTAAGCCAGTATCACTTATCCCCTCCCTTGGTTAACTTCCCTTTCTACCTCCTCCCTTATTATTCCCCTCTTTTTATTTTTAAAAGCCTAATGAATTCTCTCCCCCTTCTTCTCCCCTCCCTTTTTTGACCTCCCCACTCCCCTGCACCCCTTGGTTTATCACTTCTTACTTTGTCAGTAGAGTTAGATAGAGTTTTATATCCCAATGGATAATATAGCTACTCTTCCTTCTCCAGGTTGATTACACTGAGAGTAAGGTTTGAATATTACCTCTTAATGCTCTCTTCCTCTCCTTCTTATAATAGTATTTGTCTCCTCCCCTTCCTATGCCCTCTTTGTGTGTAATAGAATATCCTAATTTTCTTATTCACTCAAGTTTCTCTTGGTGTCCCCTACTATTCACCCCCCTCTTTCCCACCCCCATATCATCTTAGACCATTTAGTATTTCACCCTCTCCCTATGAATTATTCTTCTGATCACTATAATAGTGAAGAGTATAATATTGAATAGAGTTCACTACAGAGAATTATACATAGCATTTCTCCACATAGGAATACAGATAATTAGATCTTACTGAGGCCCTTAAAAAGGCAAATTTAAAAATTATAAATTTTCTTTCTTTCCGCTCTGTTTCTTATTTACCTTTTCAGGTTTCTCTTGATTTTTGTGTTTGGATATCAAACGTTTCATTTAGTCCTGGTCTTTTCTGTGCAAATACTTGGAAATCTTCAATTTTGTTGAATGCCCGTACTTTCTCCTGGAAGTATATAGTCAATTTTGATGGATAGTTGATCCATGGTTGAAGGCCCAGCTCTCTTGCCTTTCTGAATATTGTATTCCAGGCCTTACGTTCTTTTAGTGTTGAGGCTGCCAGATCCTGTGTGATCCTGATTGGTGCTCCTTGATATTTGAATTGTCTCTTTCTGGCTTCTTGTAAGATTTTTCTTTTACTTGGAAGCTCTTGAATTTGGCTATTATATTCCTGGGCGTTTTTTTTCTGGGTCTGGTGTAGAGGGTGATCTATGGATCCTTTCAATGTCTATATTGACCTCTTGTTGTAGAACTTTAGGGCAATTTTGCTGAATAATTTCTTTTAGTATGGAGTCCAAATTTCTATTAATTTCTGCTTTTTCAGGGAGACCAATGATTTTCAAATCGTCTCTTCTAGACTGGTTTTCTTGGTCTGTCACTTTCTCATTGAGATATTTTATGTTTCCTTCTATTTTTTCAGTCTTTTGACCTTTTTTTATTTGTTCTTGCTGTCTTGAGAGATCATTACCTTCTAATTGCTCAATTCTAGCCTTTAGGGACTGGTTTTCCTTTTCAATCTGGTCATTTCTGGTCTTCAGATGACTTGCTTCACTTTCCAATTATGAAATTATGCCTTTTAATCTGTTATTTTCTTGCCTGATTTCCTTTTGAGCTATTTCCCATTTCTCTAGACAAATCTTTTCCAACTTTCTTGTCATCTCAGATTTGAACTCTTCAAGAGCTTGTGACCAGTTTTCATTATTTTGGGAGGGTCTGGATGTGATTGCTTGTTTTTTCTCCTCTTCTGTTTGCTTGATTGTCTGGATTTTCTCCGTGTAAAAGTTGTTGAGTGTTAAAGATTTCTTTTTCTTGTTAATCTTTCTCTTTTGGCCTTCCTGATTCTGGGTTGCCATTGTTAGCCCAGCACCTTCTCAGCTTTATCTTCGCGCTCAGGGTCTGTCTGCACTCTTTTGGCTCCTGAGGTCTCAGGTCTGATTGTTCTCAAGGTCAAACCCCCTTGCTTGATCCTCTGCCAGAGGCTCCTTTACAAGTCTCAGGGTGCTGCTTCCACAGTCGTATACCCGTCTGCACTGGTTCCCCACTCAGGGTTTCAGAGCCTTTGCTCACGCCTGGGTCTGCCTCCACCTGCGCCTGTGCTCCGTTTCCACGCTCAAAGTCCATGTGCATTCTTTAGCCTTTTGGGGTCCTAAGTCTTGCTGCTCTCATGAACAGGCCCTGGAACTGAGAATGACTCAATGGGTGCCCCAAACTTGCTCTATTTCTTTTGACCTGGCTTTGGCGTTGTACGTGGTGTGTGTGTGTGGGGGGGGTGGGGGTTTGCTCAGCCCGCGATTTAGTGAGAGCTGTTTCACCCCTTTATAGCATGGAAATGCCCTGATTCCACGTACCTTCCACACTGCCCCCTGTTGTGGGATCCTTCCATTCATCTGGATTTGTTTTTATGTCCCCTTGAGGAGCCCTTTTTGTTTAGGTTAGGAGAGGTTAAGCACTGCTTTTTACTCTGCTGCCATCTTAACCCAGAAACTCAGCTAATAGTCTCGGGAGCTTACATTCTAATGTGAGAAGACAACAAAAAAGGGAACTGAAGAGGGAGGAAGGATACCTGCATAGGGACATAGTATTGAAGTCCAGAAAGGCAGGAACAGAGCCAAGACTGGGATAAAATTCGGCCTGCCCCAGGAACAATTCACCAATGGTAGATAAGCTCTGGCATAGTGAAGATATGTTCTGGGTAAGAAGACCACAAGCTTGGATGAATGCTCCAGGTTGAGAAGACATGAGGCAATGGGGGAAGTCGTAGGGTTAGACCAAATAGTCAGAATCACAGCCAGGAGCAGAATGCAGGTTGGATAATTTCCAGAAGTAAATTATTAATGGCAGGAGAGGGCCTCAAATGCTGTGAGAAAGATGTTATTATCATTCCCATTTTAGAGATGAAAAAATTGAGATTGAGAGGTTTGCCTATCCTAGGATATCTAGGACAAATGTCCACACGAGGATTTCGACTTCCAAATTCCAAGTCTAGCATGCTAGACACTGTCCCACCTGGCTTGTCCAATGGATAATCTACTGAAGCTTCACCAGTCATTGGCTAAGTACTGCTATTAGAGCTATACACTTAGTTGTATATATTGTATAGCAGTGTACTGCTAATAGGTAGCCCATCTGTGATTTGGATAAAGATATCTCTATTCACCCAGAGTATCATCACTGTTGTCCTCATTATGGCCACTGACACAATGACAGATCTGACCTGGCTAGACAAGAGAACACTCCTGGACTGCTTGGTCCCATTGGTTTGTCAAATTACTTTGCTGTTCTGGTCCTCAGTTAACTAATATGTAAAAAGGGGAAGTTAGGCTACAGTCTCTAAAATCTCTTCCAATGCTGGTAATTTTTTTAACCCTTCCTTACCTTCTGTTGAGACTGAGTATCAGTTTCAAGGCAGCGAGCTGTAAAGGCTAGGCAATTAGGTTTAAGTGATTTGCTCAGACTCACACAGCTGGGAAATGTCTAAGGCCAGTTTTGAACCCAGGTCCTCCTGTTTCCAAGCCCGGCTCTCTATCCACTGAGTCACCTAGCTACCTCTCCAGTCCTAGTATTCTTAATTATTACTTTTTGGGGAAATAGAGAAAAAATTAAAGCATGAGTTAAGTCTTACATATATCTTTGTATGACCATTTTGGCTCAATGCAAATCACTGTCTATTCATAAAGCTGATTTTTTGGTGCCATGGTGAATCATTGTGAAATGTTTATCCCACTGTTTTCTTAAGAATGCTTCTGTCTTGTCAATAGTGTAGTGGTTTGGATGCCTTCAGAATATTAGTGCAACTTTTTCCCATGTTAGAGATTTTGGTTGTCCAATACCATAGAAAAGCTTTTTAGCAGAAAGAAGCCAGGGATAAAGATGTAGGGATATAAAGTTCATTTAAAATTCCCAGTCTTCCATTGTATGCCTATCACAGATATATTTTCTAATTATTCCTCCTCCTTAGATTAAGAGATACAATGGGACAGTTAATTGGTTAGTACAATTTGAGCCCTAACTGAACAGTTTGGGACAGAGAGTGAAGAAGGAAAAAAGGAGTGTAAACTGAACTGGAAGTGAAGGATGATTAAAGGTAGAAAAATGTCATTAGGACTACTGATCAACTCACTGATGTCAGCAAGAATTTAATATGCATTTGAGAGAGATGACTCATTACTTTATCCCCAGACATTTATTCATTTTATTTTGATTACCCAATATGAGATTTTACTTGTGTACTTAATTAATTTCATGTTTCCCATTCTGATGAATCACAAACAGTAGCTTGGGGCAGTTAACTTTGCCAAGGCTCTTTTTTTGCGGCTCTGTTAGCAAAATGTCAGCTTCGAATAAACAAAGACTGACAAGCCAGTGTGGGCTCACAATTGCACAGATCTTCACTGATGAAAGCATTTTCCTTGAACAAGGAAAGAAATTCAAGTATTATTTCCAATATTATTTTTGTTACACTATCTTGGAAATCCAACAAAACTTAAGAGAATCCTAATACCTTTGCATAGTTAAGTCAGCATTCCAGTGATGATGTTAAAGAGAATAACCTGAATTGACCTCAAGAAAGTTAAAGACAACAATCACAACTGAGTGAACCAACTCTATAGATTACATCTGGTAAACTTGATTTCTTCAATATGAAGCCTTCCTTCAAGGTTAGACTGCTCCAAAAGAAATTTCAGAAACATGACTTGGAGGTTCTTAACTAACCTGCACTTTTTTTAGATAGATTGAGAAGTACTAGCAATAACAAGAGGCCAAGATCCATCTATCCCCAACCCTTAGTCTTTCTTCCAAGGGATATCACATGAAATTCCAGAAGTCTCCCACCAAGAGTTGTTTCTTGTCAGCTTGGTAAAATGATGATGATTTTCCTGTTAATTTCCCTGCTATATTTCTTTAGACCATTGAATATAATGCTTGTTTTAAAAAATGTTATTCATCCTAATAACCCAAAATCTACTTCTTGAGAGAAAAGCCCCTTTAATAACACAAGTCATTTACTTCCTCTCCTCAAGCTTTCTTCTCCAGAGTCTTTATGTAGATTGATAAATATTTTGACAAGAAAAAAAGAAACTTTTCAACATCAAGAATTAAATCTGATCATCTTTGGTTAAACCATTAGAATATACACAAAGAATAAGAGTTACAGGAAGTGAGATCAAATATTATGTAATGACAATAGCAGCTCATGAACTATGAGAATACAAAGAGGTATCCCTAACCTGCAAATTCCTTTAAATGGTAGAGGGATGGAGACTGTTCAGGGCAGTAGGGGGTAGTGAGCATAGCCAAGAACTAGAGATTAATGGAGGTGCAGGGACTTGCTGAAAATATGAGGTTTTAAAGGGTCAACCATACTGGCCTATATGATATGGGGTACTGGGGAGGTGAGGAGGGTGAATGAATGGGGACTGGAGAATGCCCATATTTTAGTATTTTCACATTTAAGAATTGAGGGAGATTTTAAAACAAGAATCTACTACTTTTCCAGTGGTGGAAACCAAAGTTTGACAATGTCATACCTTCTCTGGCAATTATTTGTTCCATCCAAAACAATAAAACCCTCGAAGGAAATGATAGCCATCCTTGAGGAACAACAAGGAGACTGATATCAAAAAACTATAGTGTAGAGAGAGGGAAGTAATGTGAAAGAAAGCAAAGTAAGATTAAGTTCAGGCTGTGAAAAGTTCTAAATGGCAAATGGAGGATTTTAGATTTGCTCCTGGAGGTAACACGAAGCTATAGGAATTTATTGAATCAGGAGGTGACATGACCAGGCATGTGCTTTAGGAAAGCCATTCTGGCAGCTTATAGAGGATACACTGGAGTTGACTTGAGTCAGGGAGAACAAGGAAGAAGGTATTGCAATAGTCTAGCCAAGCAATAATTAGGGTTTGAAGGTCAGCAGTTGTGTACAAGGAAAGAAGGATGTATTTGAGAGAGTTTGTGAAGGAAGAAACAGCAACATTTGGTAATTGGATATATGGCATTAGGGAGGGATGATATTAAGATCACAAGTCTGGGCAACTGTGGTGCCCTTTCTAAGTGATAGAAAAGTTGGGAAAGGGGTAGGATTTAGGATGAAATATAGAGTTATGTTATGAAGATGTTGAAGATGTTGAATTTGATTTTATTATGTAGGCTTAAGGAGAAGAGATTTGGACTAGATAAATAGATTTGTGAATCACTTGCATGGAAAACATGAAAACTCACCAATATAAGTTCACCAAGAAAGAATACATTAAGAGAAGAGAAGGGGCCAGGACCAAGCTCTTGGGAACAATGAAGTCATTATATCAATTGTGAATCAGCAAAGGAGACTTGAGAAGGATGGATCAGGTAGGTCTAGAACCCAAAGAAAGTAGTAGTAAAACTCACAGAGAAGAAAGAATCCTGGAGAAGAGAGTGATCAGCAATGTCAGATAGAGTAGAGAGCTCAAGAAAAATGACTGAAAAAGGAACATCAGATTTTGCAATTTAAGAGAGAGAGAAATTTCAGCTGAATGGTGAGGTCAGAAACCATATTCCAAAAGAAGAGGAAGTGAAGGCTTGTGAGAATGAATCAACAGTCTTTTTTTCTACTAAATAAGTTGAAAAAAAAGAAGAATATAGGACGTTAGCTTGATGATATCGAAGGGTATAATGAAGGGTTTTGTTGTTGTTTTTAAAGAATGGGGGTGGGCAACTGGGTAGCTCAGTGTATTGAGAGCCAAGCCTAGAGACAGGAGGTTCTAGGTTCAAATCTGACCTCAGACACTTCCTAGTTGTGTGATCCTGGGCAAGTCACTTCACCTTGATTGCCTAGTCCTTACCACTCTTCTGCCTTGGAACCAATACACGGTATTGATTCTAAGGTAGAAGGTAAGGGTTTAAAAAATAAAAATAGGGGTTAAGATGGCGGCAGAGTAAGAAGCAGCTCTTAACCTCTCCTGACCGAAACACACAAAACTCCTCAAGGGGACATAAAAACAAGTCCAGACGAACGGAGGAACCCCACAACAGGGCACAGCGTGGAAGGTACGTGGAATCGAGACATTTCCAGGCTAAAAAGGGCTCTCACTCAATCGCAAGCTGAGCAACCGCCCCACCCCCACCCCCTCCACACTCACCTATAGCTCCGAACCCAGCTAAAAAGAAATAGAGCAAGTTTGGGGCACCCATCGAGTCATCGGCAGCTCCGGGACCTGTTCCTGAGAGCAGCAAGACTTAGGACCCCATTAAGTCAAGAACGCACGCGAAATCTGAGCGCGCGGGAGCAGAGAGTGGACGCTGGGCACAGAGAGTGCCGGCTGAGCAGAGGCGTGGGTGGAGGCAGACACAGCCAGGAACTAAAGCCTAAGTGGGGAACCAGTGCAGACGGGTATACGACTGTGGAAGTAGCTCCCTGAGACTTGTAAAGGAACCTCCTGCAGAGGATCAAGCAAGGGAATCCACCAGGGGGCTTGACCTTGGAAAAAACTAGAACTCAGACCTCAGGAGCCAATAGATCTCAGACAGACACTGAGAGCGAGGATAAACCTGAGAAGCTGCTGGGCTAATGATGGCTAATCAGTTACAGGAAATTCAGAAGAGAAAGAATAATAACAAAAAAAAAGAAGTCTTTAACACTCGACAGCTTCTACACAGAGAAAATCCAGACAACCAAGCAAACAGAGGAGGAGAACAAACAACCATCCAGACCCTCCCCAAATAAGGAAAACTCCTCACAAGCTATGGAAGAGTTCAAATCTGAGATTCTGAGGAAAATGGAAGAGATCTGGCAAGAAAATAACAGCTTAAAAGGTCGAATCTTGCAACTGGAAAGCGAGGCTCAGAAACCAAATGAACAGATAAGCAAATTGAACACAAGAAATGACCAGATTGAAAAGGAATCCCAGAAGATTATGGCCGAAAACAAGAAGATTATGGCCGAAAACCAAAAGATTATGGCCGATTACCAGAAGATTATGGCCGAAAAACCAAAAGATTATAGCTGAAAATCAATCCCTAAAGGCTAGAATTGAGCAAGTAGAAACTAATGATCTCTCAAGACAACAAGAACAAATAAAACAAAGCCAAAAGACTAAAAAAATAGAAGAAAACATGAAATATCTCAATGAGAGAGTGACAGACCAAGAAAACCGGTCTAGAAGAGACAATTTGAGAATAATTGGTCTTCCAGAAAAACCAGAAATTAATAAAAACCTGGACTCTATACTAACAGAAATAATTCAGCAAAATTGCCCTGAAGTCCTACAACAAGAGGGCAATATAGACATTGAAAGGATTCATAGAACACCTGCGGCATTCGATCAAGAAAGGAAAACACCAAGAAACATCATTGCAAAATTCAAGAGTTTCCAAGCAAAAGAAAAAATCCTACAAGAAACCAGAAAGAAACAATTCAAATATCAAGGAGCAACAATCAGGATCACACAGGATCTGGCAGTCTCCACGCTAAAAGATTGCAAGGCGTGGAATACAATATTCAGAAAGGCAAGAGAGCTGGGCCTGCAACCACGGATCAACTACCCATCAAAATTGACTATATATTTCCAAGGGAAAGTATGGGCATTCAACAAAATTGAAGAATTCCAGGTATTTGCACAGAAAAGACTGGGGCTAAATGGAAAGTTTGATATCCAACCACAAAAATCGAGAGAAACCTGAAAAGGTAAATAAGATACAGAGGGGGAAGAAAGAAAACTTATAATTTTTAAATTTGCCTTTTTAAGGGCCTCAGTGAGATCTAATTATCTGTATTCCTTTGTAGAGAAATGTTATGTTTAATTCTCTGTAGTGAACTCTATTCACTATTATAATATTCACTATTATAGTAATCAGAAGAATAATTAACAGGGTGAGGGTGGAACACTAAATAATCTAAGATGGCATGAGGGATGGGAAAGAGGGGAGAATAGCAGGGGACACCAAGAGAAACTTGAGCGAATAAGAAAATAGAATATTCTATTACACACAAAGAGGGCATGGGAGAGAGAGGGGACAAATACTATTATAAGAAGGAGAGGAAGAGAGCATAAAGAGGTAATAATCAAACCTTACTCTCAGTGTAATCAACCCGGAGAGGGAAGAGTAGCTATACTATCCATTGGGAAATAAAACTCTTATCTT
>NW_025387220.1:0-10971 GCF_016433145.1 Gracilinanus agilis
GTTAGTATAGAGTCCAGGTTTTTATTAATTTCTGGTTTTTCTGGAAGACCAATTATTCTCAAATTGTCTCTTCTAGACCGGTTTTCTTGGTCTGTCACTCTCTCATTGAGATATTTCGTGTTTCCTTCTATTTTTTCAGTCTTTTGGCTTTGTTTTATTTGTTCTTGTTGTCTTGAGAGATCATTAGTTTCTACTTGCTCAATTCTAGCCTTTAGGGATTGATTTTCGGCCATAATCTTCTGGTAATCGGCCATAATCTTTTGGTTTTCGGCCATAATCTTCTTGTTTTCGGCCATAATCTTCTGGTATTCCTTTTCAATCTGGTCATTTCTTGTGTTCAATTTGCTTATCAGTTCATTTGGTTTCTGAGCCTCGCTTTCCAGTTGCAAGATTCTACCTTTTAAGCTGTTATTTTCTTGCCAGATCTCTTCCATTTTCCTCAAAATCTCAGATTTGAACTCTTCCATAGGTTGTGAGGAGTTTTCCTTATTTGGGGAGGGTCTGGATGGTTGTTTGTTCTCCTCCTCTGTTTGCTCGGTTGTCTGGATTTTCTCTGTGTAGAAGCTGTCGAGTGTTAAAGACTTCTTTTTTTTGTTATTATTCTTTCTCTTCTGAATTTCCTGTAACTGGTTAGCCATCATTAGCCCAGCAGCTTCTCAGGTTTATCCTCGCTCTCAGTGTCTGTCTGAGATCTATTGGCTCCTGAGGACTGAGTTCTAGTTTTTTCCAAGGTCAAGCCCCCTGGTGGATTCCCTTGCTTGAACCTCTGCAGGAGGTTTCTTTACAAGTCTCAGGGAGCTACTTCCACAGTCGTATACCCGTCTGCACTGGTTCCCCACTTAGGCTTTAGTTCCTGGTTGTGTTTGCCTCCACCCAAGCCTCTGCTCAGCCGGCACCCACGCCTCTGCTCAGCCGGCACCCACGCCTCTGCTCAGCCGGCACCCAAGCCTCTGCTCAGCCGGCACCCACGGCTCTGCTCAGCCGGCGCTCCGCTCCCAGCGTCCGCTCCCGCGCGCGTGCGCGCTCAGATTTCGCGTGCGTTCTTGACTTAATGGGGTCCTAAGTCTTGCTGCTCTCAGGAACAGGTCCCGGAGCTGCTGATGACTGGATGGGTGCCCCAAACTTGCTCTATTTCTTTTTAGCTGGGTTCAGAGCTATAGGTGAGTGTGGAGGGGGTGGGGGTGGGGCGGTTGCTCAGCTCGCGCTTGAGTGAGAGCCCTTTTTAGCTTGGAAATGTCTCGATTCCACGTACCTTCCACGCTGTGCCCTGTTGTGGGGTTCCTCCGTTCGTCTGGACTTGTTTTTATGTCCCCTTGAGGAGTTTTGTGTGTTTCGGTCAGGAGAGGTTTAGAGCTGCTTCTTACTCTGCCGCCATCTTAACCCGGAACTCCCATTCTATTTTTGAATAGTTCTTTTTCTTAGGATGCTCTCCTTGATATTGAGTCAAAATTTATCTCTTTGTAACTTCCATCTATTGCTTTTGGCTCTGCTGTCTTTTTTAGCCAAGTGGTGCAAAGCTGATCTTTATTTCACATGGAAGCCATTTAAATGCTTGAAGACAGCTATTGTATTTCTTCCCCACCCTCTCTGGCCCTAGTCTTCTTCAGGACAATCATTTTATTCCTTCAATCAATCTGGATAAGTCATGGCCTTAAGCCCTTTTACTTCCCTTGTTCCCTTCTAGAAAGTCTCTAGGTTATCAGTGTCCTTTTGAAATCTTGGTTTCCAGATCTGAATATAAGACTCCTAATAATGTCTAACTACTGCAAGTGTCCAGTGGCTAGATCTACTATTTTGTTGATTGTTCGGATTTTTAAAATGATAGGAAAATGTTAAAACTCAGACAATTAAATTAAAAGTGTGCATTTTCCTTGCTTTAAGAGCTGGTTGCTAAATATTTATTAGCATACCAGGGATATATATCTATGACTCTCTCATCTCATTCTTAGAAGTTTATTTTTTTGGACTAATGTATATTTATCTCTTCTGAATTTCATTTTATGAGATTGAGCCCAATGATCTAGCCCCAAATTCTCAAAATTTGGTCTGGGGACTCCTGGAGGTTCTTGACAAAAATATTTTCATGATAATACTAAAACATAAAAAATTTTAATATGATAAAATATAGATGTAAGCCAATTTTTAGAGATAAACATTTTATATACTTAGTCAAAAGCTTTTTTTGTTGTTGTTCAGTCATGTCTGACTCTTTCTGACTCCAGTTGGGATTTCTTGGCAAAGATACTGGAGTGGTTTGCCATTTTCTTCTCTAGATCATTTGACAGATGAGAAAACTAATGCAAACAGAGTTAAGTGACTTGACTAAGGTCACATATATTAAGTATCTGAAGCTTGATTTGAACTTGGGAAGATGAATCTTCCTGAATTCAGTTCAATTTATCTACTGTACCACCTAGCTACCTCCAGTACTAGAGACTGTACTAAGGATACAAAAAAAGGGTAAAGACAGTTCCTACCCTCAAGAAGCTCTTAATCTACTATCAAGAGAACAAGAGGAATGTTTTCAGTCTCTTGGGTAATTCCCCTGTGTAGGATTTACAGGAAGATATGAATGACCTACTCTGGATGATGTTTGCCAGGAAAACCCCAAATGGGGTCATGGAGAGTTGGATATAACTAAACAATAACAACAATTACTTAGCACAGTGCCTGGTATGTAATAGGCACTAAAATATTTACCGACTCTCAATTATTGTGTTGACAGCAATGGAACCTAGGAACAGTTCATTATCTGTCCCTTGCTTTTGTAACTAGGCCCCCTTATTTTCTAGTTATATATTTTTCCAATGACATTTTTCTAGGCTGCCTCTCTCCTGTAATTCTTGGTTAGCAATATATTACAATATGTTGTAGACAGTCTGTGCTGGCCATTTGTCTTCCTGTTGATCTTTGGATGACCTCAGCTTTTAATTCCAAGGAAATATTAGATTTCCATGATATACTCATATAGCATCTCTGGAAGAATATTGTTAAAATGTTTGACCTTTTCAAAGTGAGAAACTTGGGATCAGAACAGGGAAACAAATTTTATTGAATTAATAATAATAATAACATTAGTAATAGCTAACATTTATGTAGCACAATTAATCATTTGCAAAGCCTAAAAGTCAGATGCTTTATTATCCCCATTTTACAGAAGAAACAGAGATTAATAGGTGTTGGGGTAGTTTACTCAGCATTACATAGCTAGTATGTATCTAAGGCAAGATTCAAATTGGATCTTCTTGCCTCCAAGTCCAGGGTTCTGAGTCTTCTAATTAATGAATACTTTGTGTCCCAGGGACTTAGGAGTAGGATACATTTCAGGCCTTGGAGCAGAACTCAGTGGCTGGGGAAGAGATTAAGCAATCCTCCCTAGAGAAATGTCGGTGTAGGCAGTCACTGTGTAGAGACTCCCACAGCTCGTTAGTGGTGAAGCCAGTCTCCTGACTCCCACTCCCACAGTTTTGCTTCTACTGTACCGAAATTACCACCACTTATCTCATTCTTTCCCAATCAGCAGATTGTGACACTCTGGATGGCTATGAAGACATCACCGTTGTGACTCGTCTCATGAATTTCCTCTCTCTTTTTGATAGTTGTTGACTGAGAAGGCAGAGGATGGAAGTAACTACAAAAATGGTGGCAGAAAGGAGTAGTATCATGGGTTGGTGTGTATGTATGTATATGTGATTGTATAAATACAGCAGCTCTCACATAGGTTTATAAACATAGGGTCATATCATATTTTGGGGAATGAGAGTAGTGGAGAGAATTATGACTTGGTGGGAAGTAGACAGAGAAAAGGTCGGGCATACTTGCTATTTTGCCATAGTGGGTTCTAAAATAGTCGCTGGCGTTTTGTAGGTTAGAATGTTGTGGTCAGCTGACTTGACTGACCATGACCATATCTGACATTTATATAACACTTAGGCAGTTAGGTGGCACAGTAGATAGGGTATTGGACCTGGAGTTAAGAATACTTCCTGAGTATGGTCTGGCCTCAGACATTTACTAGTTGTATGATCCTGGGCAAATCACTTAATCCTGTTTACCTTAGTTTCCTCATCTATACAATGATCCAGAGAAGGAAATGACAAACCTCTCCAGTATCTTGGCCAAACATACCTCAAATGGGGTCATAAAGAATCAGATGCAACTGAAAACAACTCATTAACAATAATTCAGCAAGAAAACCCAAAATGAGGGGAATGAAGAATCAGGTACAACTGAAAACAACTCATTTTTTTACAATGTTAAAATGTTGCAACAATTTTATCTTTTTATTTTATCTTTATTTTATTACAATAACAAATTTACACATAGGTTTTCCCAACTTACACGATTCATATTGTCTCCCTCTCCTCTTCTCTCTTCTTCCTGGAGTTGACAAGCAATTCCACTGGTTTAGCCGTGTGTTGTCAATCAAAACATATTTTCATATTATTCATTTTTATAAGAGAATAAACTTACAAAAACAAAATCAAAATCATATACTCAAATGAACAATTGATAATGAGTTTTTTTCAGACATATGATTTAACAATAATTCAACATCAAGGAAACCCAAAATGGGGGAATGAAGAAACACACACAACTGAAAACAACTCAACAACAATAAAATATGCCAAGCATTTGCCAGCTTTTCCAATGATTATTTCATTTGATCCTCACAACAACTTTGCATAGCTAGGTGTTATTACTATCCTCATTTTACAAATGAAGACACTGAGGCAAACAGAGTTTAAGTAATTTGCCCAGGGTCACATATCTAGTAAGTAACTGAAGCCAGATTTGAGCTCAGGCCTTCTTGACTCCAGATCTGGCACTTTACCTACTGTGCCACCTACATGCCCCTGATAGATAAGTATTTAGGTAGAAGATCCCTGGAAGAGTATATTGACCTATAAATGCAATCTTTTTTGTTATCTGTGTATTAAAGCTGTCTATGGTAGGTACTGAATATATTTAACTTCTAATTCATGAAAATAACACAATCCTATTCTTTTTATTATGATTTAAGAAAAAATAAGAATATACATGGGCCCTTCTAGAAAAACTGATATATGAAAAATCCAAATTCACCTCTAGTTGTTCTGCTGTCACTTCAAAGTCAATGGAAAACATTTTTACCTCTCAGAACATCTCCTTCCTCCTGCCCCCACCAAGGTGCTATATGAATGCTAGCTCTAACGAATCCAATCTCTGTCTTCAAACCATTTATTTTATAATAATTGATGTTAATATATTACCTCAAATTTTGCAGTGCTATTAAAGTACATTATCTTATTTGAACCTCATAACCACCCTGCCAGGTAGGTTCTATTGATTATTATTCTTATTCTACAAATGAAAAACTGATCATGTAGCTTGATGGTTGATTTTGAATCTAGAGCTTTTTGATTCTGAGTCTAGCATTCCATCTATTATGCTAGTTCTCTTTATAATTCCTACCTCATATATGGAACTATTTTGCATAGCTACATTTCTATAATCTATATCAAATAGCTTGCCTTCTCAAGGAGGGAGAGAAAGGAGGAGAAAAGAGAATCTAGAACTTAGAATTTAAAAACAAAAAATATTAAAAATTGTTGTTTACATGTGATTGAAAAAAATTAAAAAAAATTTAAATGTAAAATAACAAAATCCCTAGCTTAGAGTAGGATTATAATAATAATAGCTAAAATTTATAGTGTTTACTATGTTCCAGGGACTCTGCTAAGTGCTTATGCAACTATTGTCTCATTTGGTCCTCACAACAACCTTTCATAGGTAGGTGCTATTGTTATCCCAGAAAACTGGGACAAATACAATTTAAATGACTTAATAAAGGTCCCGCATTTGGTAAGTGTCTGCTGCCACATTTGAATTTGAATACTGAAGGTATTACTATAGGATTTCTCTTGGTCTCTCTTTCTGTCTCTGTCTCTCTTTTTCTCTGTCTTTGTCTCTTGTCTCTTTTTCTAGTGTAAGAATCCTTTGTTCATTAT
Organism: Gracilinanus agilis; assembly: GCF_016433145.1. Lineage (NCBI taxonomy): Eukaryota > Metazoa > Chordata > Mammalia > Didelphimorphia > Didelphidae > Gracilinanus > Gracilinanus agilis. The sequence continues at coordinate 5,991 of NW_025387220.1, forward strand.
GAGATGTTAAGTCAACATTGAAGCTATGATTCCAACATCACTCCTTTTAGAATAGTATTGAAAGTGTGAAAGTGTTAGAATTGGTCCCAGACTGCTGGCTACAGGTGAATAGGCGATGATTACACTTTTTAGGACAGACATCTCCTGTGCTGTACCTCCTCTCATCTAACCCTATCATACCCTAGAGTCCAGAATCATCTAGGTCTGGAGAAAGTATATACATAAGGGACAAATGCAATTCAATTTGATATGAATCTAAAATTATTTCCCAAGTCATTTAGTTAGTTTCCTTGCAGTAGAACTCTGACTTTCTAAATAATGTCCGCATTGTCACATTAGGAGCTTTTAGATAGAAATATTCTTGGCAGTAATGCTTTGGGGGAGGAGGCTGAAGATAAGTGGGGTTTAAGGTAATGCCAATTTCCCCAATATCTTTGTCCATTTTTTTCAGTGGGTTCAGTGCCCCCTGCTGGAAACTGGTTACTATTTTTTGTTGCATCCATCTCTTGAGAAAGTGCAACAAAACTACTCCCAGATCATATTTAGAGCAAGAAGGGGGAATCTTAGAGATCAAGGGTCCAATCTAGTTATACTTTACAGATAAAGAAACTGAGGCCAAGAGAGGGAAAAAGAATAGACTCCTTCCTGCTATTAAAATATGCCTGCTCTGACTAATCATATTTCTATTGCCTTTAGCCAATTAATTTGATCTTTCCAACATGCATCTTATAAATGAATGCTTTTAAAAAGTAATGAAGAGACAAAATGCAGTTTAGATTTACTAGTATAATGTGCATCATTTTATACAAATTTGAGTGTTTCATTTTGTAGCATGTGGGGCTTGGAGTCAGGAAGACCCAAGGTTCAAATCCTTTCTCTGTCATGTGGCTATGTAACCTAGGGCTTAATTAATCTTTTTAGGCTTTTGTTTCTTTTGTAAAATGAAGGGGTTGGATTCAAGGTCCTCAAAGTTCCCTTCCAGTTTTTATGTGTTGCTTCCGTAAGTAGAATGTGAGTTCTTTGAGATCAAGAACTGTCTTACTTTTCTTTTCGTATCTCTAGCACTTAGCATTGGCCTTGCAATTTGTTGTTCAGCTGTTTTAGTCATGTCTGACTCTTTGTGACCCTCTTTGGGGTTTTATTAGTAAAGATACTAGAATGGTTTGGCCATTTCCTTCTCTAGCTCATTTTAACAGATAAGAAAACGGAGACAAACAGAGTAAAGGGACTTGTACAGGATTGCACAGTAAGTCTGAGGCCAGATTTGAATTCAGGAAGATGAGTCTTCCTGATCCTAGATTCTGGTACTCTGTCTACTGTACTACTTAGCTATCTTTAATTAGCACTTAATAAATTCTTTACTCATTTATTCATTTGATCATTTATTCTATGGTATAATAGAAAGAATGCCAAATTCAAATATTGGTTTTATAAATTTTGATAATGTTTGTAAATAGGTGAGCAAAAGTCATTTAAACTTTATGGGCATTGGGTTCTTGATCTGTAAAATGAAGGGACTGGACTGGTTGACCCTGATGTCTCTCTTAGCTATAGAAGTGTAAGTCTATGAGATTTCCTTTTTATTATAAAATTAGTAACCATAAGTCATAGGAATTTCATGTGAATTACTATAGTTAGCATTACTTTTGTGCAACCAAAGATTTTTATATTTTTTTCTCTTATTTTGTTACCCATAATAGCTAGAATTTATACATGCTTTACAGCTGATAAAGTATTTCTTAATAACACTATGGAGTCATTGTGCAAGTATTATTATTTTCATTTTTCAGATGAAGAAACTAAGTTTGAGAGATAAAATAACTAGTTTAAAGTTTCATAGCCAACAAGAAACTTCAAAATTGAACTAATACAGTTTGATTTTCACTATTAGATGCTGCACTCTAGTTCTTCAGTATTTAAAAATCATTATTCTAGCAACAATTTTCTTGTACCTATATATGTTTTAATCCTCATCACCCACTAGCTTTTGCATATATGAAAAGGGCAAGGCCCTGGATCTGACTCACTCCTTTGTTCCCATCATTTTGTCTTCTCCGCGACCTGAGTCCTTTAAGTAGAATATACAACTGTCATATGCTCTCTTCATGGAGGTGCCTAGGATGATTCATTAAGTCAAAACTTGATGAACCAGAGAGATCAAAGCAGTGAAAACTCTGGGCCATGAGTCATGGCCTCATAGATTAGAACTGGGAGGAATATTTGAGATCATCTAGTCAAATCTTATTCATATATAAAAAAACTGATACTCAAAAGTCTTGTTCAGAGTCATGCAGCTAGGATTTGAACCCATAGCCCTGATTCATTGAACAGCTCCACCACTCATTCTCCTCTGTCACATTGCTGTCAGAAAATGGCATAATCTCCATTTTTGGTGTAGGAGCGTTCACTGCAGTTCTTGGTGGTGTGAAGTCAGAGCAGATAATAAGAATTGGGTTCTGGATTTCTTGCACTTAGCTATATGAGATCCAAGTGGGGAGAAGGGGGAAGGTAAATCTAGGGGAGATGGAAACATATGTTTATGGAGGGTAAGGAGGAGAAGGAGCTTTTTTGATCTATATTCAGATCTGGTAGTCTCAAATTTCCAGAGATGTCTGCCTTGAATAAAGCCTTGCTCTTACAGCATCTCCAGCAAACAGGCTTCTAGAGGCCATACAATCCAGCCATCTTATGATTCTAAAATGGGACTCTGTGTGTGTGTGTGTGTGTGTGTGTGTGTGTGTGTGTGTGTGTGTGTGACAGAGAGAGAGAGAGAGAGAGAGAGAAAGAGAGAGAGAGAGAGAGAGAGAGAGAGAGAGAGAGAGAGAATGTGGATGTGGAGAGCTTCATGCATACTGTACTACAATGGGCAGGAGAGCAGAGCTTAGCATTGGAATAGGAGTCAGACAATTTAGATTGGAGTTCTAGTTTAGGATCATAGATTGGCTAGTTAGTGCTGGAAGGAACTTTGTAACTACCTAGTTCATCTCCCTTCTTTTACAGATGACAAAAAAGGAATCTTAGGGAAATTAAGTGACTTGCTCAAGGCCACACAAAGAGTAAAAAGCAGAGGTGGGCATTATTCAATCCAGCATCCTTTTATTCCAAAGCCAATATTTGAAAGAAAACAAATTAGCTATGAGACCCTGGCAAGTTATAATTCTCTGAACTATTTCCTCAAATGTAAAATATTATGCATTGGACTAAGTGACCTTTATTGTACTTTCCAGTTATTATTGTCTGGTTTACTTTCAGATCTGGCCTCCTAGTAAAGGGCAAGCACTGGGTGGTGGGAAGAAGTCTATTTTCTTCTCCCTTCCCCTCACCTTTAGGTCCAAGATTTTTAGATGCTAAGAGACTTATTTTTAGTGTGCCCTCTTCTCTCTATGTATCACCATCTTTTGGTGGAAAATATTTAGTCAGAGAACCTGAGTTTATCTACTAGTTCTTCTACTTACTGCCTCTATAATCTTGGGCAAGTAACCCTAACCACAATGGACTTTGGTGTTCTTATCTATAAAAAGAGGGATTTAGACTAGAGGTGCTCTAAATCCTGTAATGCTACTGTGATTCAAAAGGCAATGGAAAGGTCCACTATACTCTTTCCCCCTCCTTCTTCCCCCAATGCTTTTCATCTGCCTGAAGATTTCTTTTAAAGGGAATAAAACATTTCATTCCATAATTAGAGATGAAAGTCTTAAAATGCAAATGGCTTGTTGAGCTAACAAGCTGTCTGGCATTCATTTACACTAAAATATAATCAATAAGTCAAGCCTTTGAGTTCTTAATTTAAGATCTTAGCTGTTGCAATAATTATATGTCAAGGACCTGTGATTTCTGAGTGTGGGAACTCTCTCCATATATGCCACCAATTTATAACTTAGAACTAGTTGACTGAGGTTTAAAAGGGTTAATAGATTGGCCCACTATCATCTAGCTGGAAAGTGTTACAGGCAGGATTTAAACCTGTCTTTTTTACTGGCCTTTAGCTACCCTGAGCCTCTTCCCATGACTTACCTTTGCCCTTTCCTCTCTCTGAGGATGCTTAGAACCTTCCCAGTCTACTTGACTATTCAAATAACTTCTTTCTGGTGAGATGGAGGACCACTAGTCCTTTGCCACTGACTTCTAAGATGCTCTAGCCTTCATCTTCTGCCTATCTTCTCCACCTTTCAGACCCTAGGAACTGTCATCTGACCTTTAGCCTCAGGACCCTTAGACCTTGCAAGTTATTCTATTCACTCTACTGGACTCTTAGGACTTTTGGGTCATTCATCTGCATAATGATGAACTTTCTTTTATGTTTTATGTTGAATATACAAGTTGGAGTGTGAGCTCCTTGAGAACAATGACTTTTTCTTTTTCTATTTCTAGTGCTTAAGCACAGTGAGTGACATATATTTTTTTACAAGTAGGTCCTTTTCTCCAAAATCTGATTTCTTTGGGATATAGACCCAGATGTGGTATAACTGAGTCAAAGGGTATGCATAGTTTTTTGGTCCTTTGGGCATGGTTCCAGATTGTTCCCTAGAATGGTTGTATTGGTTCACAGTTCCACCAACAGTGCATTAGTTTTCCAATTTTCCCTCATCCTCTTTAACATTTATCATTTTCCTTTTCAGTCATATTATCCACTCTGATAGGTGTGAAGTGGCATCTCAGAGTTGTTTTAATTTGCATTTTTCTAATCAGTAGTGATTTGGAGCATTTCCTTGTATGACCAGGTAGTTTTAATTTCTTCATCTGAGAACTATCTGTTCATATACTTTGACCAACTATTAATTGGACAATGCTTTCCTTTGTATTGCTATAAATTTGGCTTTATTTTCAATATACTTAAGAAATGAGTCCTTTGCCAAAGATATTTGCTATAAAATCTCCCCCTTTTGTTATTCCCCTTATTATCTTGATTGCATTGCTTTTGTTTGTACAAAAACTTTTTGTATAGTAAGCTCCTAATGCTGTTGCTTTTTTCCTCCTCCCT